>NW_027418098.1:0-49773 GCF_009905375.1 Apium graveolens
CCAATCATTCCAAAAGAGGAACCTATTGATTGGGACAACATCACATTGCCTACCTTTGTAACCAATATACCACTACCAAAGAAACAGAAAAGAAAATCTAAATCTACACCTCCCCTAACCTCTAAGAAATTCACTCAAAAACAAAAACCTAACCCTAAGCCACCCATTTCTAAAGATGATTATGTTCACATCTGTGACATAAAAGAAGCTTCAGACATTAATCTCTATCTGGATGAGCTGGAGGAAGTAAGGGGAATAGCTGCCTACAGACAGCTACCCAAGAGATTGGTTTTCAGATATAAGGGAGCTGGGGAAAGAACATGGCCTCTCTACAGGATTCTAAATAAAGGCTACTCTACCTTGATCAGAGTCTTTTCAGCCATCAAAAAGGATTCTGGCTTTACCAGAACAGCCAAGACTGAAATTCTCAACAAGATTGCCAACATAAGGAAGACTTGGAGGGAACCAAATGCTTTGCCCAGAACCTTACTCATACAAGAAAGGGGAACTAAAATTCACAAATCACCTCATTGGTTGATGGAATTTAGAGATGACAAAGGAGTCAGAAGATTTTTCAGACTTGAAGACCAACTCAAGATTGCCAGCAATGAAACTCTCAAGGAAATGCAATCTAAGTTGGATATCAGTGATGAAGATGAAGCTGAATTCTTCAGACAACTCCAACTCCAAATTGAGGAAAATGACAAAGGGCTAGGAAAGAAAACCAGGGAACAAAGAAGAAAATGATGATTTGCTCAGGCTAGAGGAGCACCCTTGGAAATACTGTAAATCTTCAATTACCTCCTAGTACATACACTTTTGCAGCACTTTTTATATTTCTACTTAGTTTCAATTCAAATATTTGTTAAGTGTTTTGTTATCATCAAGTTAACCCTGAATTTATGCCTACAGTTCTTATAGACATAAATAGGGGGAGATTGTTAGGAATATATGTGCATTAGTTTGATGATATGTTTAACAAAACACTTAAGTAGAAATTTAGTGTCTGTAGCCTCAACGGATAAGACCACTTTGGCTATCCGTTGATGGTGTAGCTTTACTTAGAAATAAGTCTAGTATTGTAGCATATTTCAGTCTCTGTATTTAAAATTGTAATTCTTAGAAGTTGAGAGAAACTATGAGTCATGTTGACTACTAGATGATATGCAGATAGGAAGGCCAATTGTAAATATTTCATGCCTTGTAATTTTGTATAAATGAAGTGGTATCAACGGATGACTTAAAGACCTTCAACGGATGAGAAGCTAAGCTTCAATGGATGTCTCTAAAGCTTCAACGGATAACATCCTTCAACGGATGAGAGCATCAACGGATGAAAGCTTCAACGGATAACATCCTTCAACGGATGAAGTCATCAACGGATGAAAGCTTCAACGGATGTTCTGCTAATTAGCCGTTGATAAGTGGTAGTTGTACCTACAAACAGAGGCACGTGGGTTGACAGAGAAAACCTGAGATGTGGTAGCCGAATTTCAGGATCAACAGAAAAAGCAGTCGTTCTTCTTTAGTACAAAGTTGCAATAGTCAACAAAGTACTTGAGTGAACAGGAAAAGAAGCAAGTGAAGAACTTATTTTACTATTGTAATTTTATATTGTTTTTCACTTGTACACTTGGTAATATATAAACCAAGAAGAAGCTAGTAATTAGAGAGAGATTTTCCAGAGCTGTTAAGAAATATCTTGAGAGAAAATTCATCTAGTTTGTACTAGGATGCAGCTGTGATCAACATTGTTGAACACAGATTTTCTAATATACCATCTCTGGTGGAACAACAAATCCACCAAAAAAGTTTTTAAAGTTTGTTGTGTTCTTTACATTTTGTGTTTGAATATATATCTGTCTGCATTAGCTCAAAGCAATTTATACACTTGTTCATCTAGAACACACTGCTTTAATAAACTTCTCAAAACTTGAAAAAGTTTTGAGATTTACATTCAACCCCCCCTTCTGTAAATCTCATTGTTAGTCCTCTAGGAATAACAAAACTTCTTACTTTTGTTGGTGTTTCTGGTCTCTCTTTTATTCATAGCAACTTTAATTTCTGCTGAATCTCCTTTGATCTTCTCTACATTGACTATTTATGCTAAGAACTATATTTCACACAACTTCTTTCTTCTCCAACTTCTCAGTTATCATTAAATGCTTTGCATGGTCCTCCATTGACTTTAAGTAACACAAATACCACCCATCTAGATATTCCTTAAAGATTCTGTCTATCAAGTTCAAATATTACTGGTATATTGGTTAATCCAAATGACAATACGAGAACAGTACTTAGTTCTGAAAATTATCTTCGATATATTCATAGGTCTAATCTTCAATTGGTGAAATATCAAGTCTTAAGTCAATCTTATAAAAGTACTTTGCTTCTTTCGTTTGATCAAACAAATCATTGGGTCGAGGTAACAGATACTTGCTCCTGATAGTAAACTTGTTGAGCTTCCGTTAGTTGACGCATAATCTCCTACTTCCATCTTTCTTACTAGTAATTAATAACGGTGCACCTTATGGGGTACACTAGGTCTAATCGCTCCTTCTTCTAACATCTCTTGCATCTGCTTTGCTAATTTCCTCATTTTAACTAGTGCCATTTTATGGAAGGCCTTGGTCACTGGCTTCGTTTCAGGTGCTAAGTCAATCGCGAACTTCATTTCTTTATCTGGAGGAATATCGATAACTCATCTGGAACATATCTTGAAATTCCTTAATTGCTATAAAATCTTCAAATTTTGTTTGCTTCTGACTTTTATTTATCTCATAATCACCATAGTACTTACCTCTTGGTCACTGTAACCTCTTAGCTTAAGTCATCGTTAACAAATTCTTTACCTTCTTTCATCTTCTGAACCTCACCACCTACTCATTTGGCATCCTCGGAACTATCTTTTCATCACGACGGTCTGTCCGGGCATCACGCTTTAATAGTTAATCCATTTCTTAGAATAATATCAAATCCTCTCATCTTTCCTGATATCAATTCTTCACAACTTATTGCCAGAAATCTCAATTCCCCCTTTGGTACCCACTTATTTAGCAATTACACATTCTTGACTTGCTAGTCCTTTATTCATAATCTAATCAATTCAACAGGGTAATTTATTTTATCAACAAAACCTTGAGAGACAAACGATTAAGTTTCTTCCACATCTTTTAATACTTTAACGCATAAGGTATTCACCCTGGTCATCCATATCATCACGTCCGTATTCTGAATAACATATTTCACAGGAAAATCGCATATTCTCGTTCTAGAAAAACATATTCCTTATTGGAGTAGATTCCCTTGATTCTTAGTGGATTCTTCACTGATACTAGTGATTTGCAATCCTCGCCAGGGCCCTTATTTCCTTCCCATGCATAAGACGTAGATGGAACTTCGTCCGCTTAATTCAGGATATGTTGATTTCTGTTTGAAAACCTCTTGCAAAGAACGACAGTACAACGAAACGACTAGAAGGATTCAAAGTCCAACAAAATTAGAGTTGAAAAGAAAGAAGAAACAAGGATTTGAATATGAATGAGACAACCACATTGGTACTTAAGATGACCAGTCTTTCATACCATATGGCATACAGTACATGATTAGGTAGCGTCCCACCCGACTCTTCGTCATCCCGACAAAGTGTCTCACCATAACACTGTTTGTCCCAATCAGAAAGCAAGACTTGAGGGAAGCAAATAAATTTGAAAGGAATGGAATATCCTTCTTTTCGATATCATGGAAAAGAGTTTATTTGAGGAAAGAAGTTTATACATTTTTAGGAATTGAGGAGGAATATACGCTGTAATATTGAAAACTAGAAAGATACTATTGGTCACCATCCATATTTCACTTGTATTCATCTTTTGAGCTTGTTCGATCGTATCCCAATTGTGTCATATGTCAACTTTAGAAAGTCCGTTGAAATGTCTTCGCAAACCAAGCATTATAATGAATTCTTATTTGCTAAGTTTTTCATCTTTAACATCGCACTTACACGTATAATACCTTAACAATTCGATCATAATGGCGTTCCTACCAGGTAACTTCGAGATTCCTCTTTTAATTTAGAATAAACACGTACCATTCGACATAACGATCCTTTTGTTAATAATATTCTGTTTTGAGAGAGGTCTGGAAATCTTTCCAATCTTCTTCGATCACGCTCTGACTTTTATTAAATCAATGAATTCTTCGAACTCTGATAGTCCTAGTAATTGAATGTATAGTTACTCTGTACGCTGATTCTGTTGTAAATTTTATCAAACAATACTTGTACTTTATTGTTAGGAATAATCAACTTCTTCATAATCATAGGTTACTTCGTTCTCGAAATTAGCAATACTAAGTCTGAAACAGCATCCTTCCAAGTAATCCGGGCTTTCTAACAAACAAGAAACTCAAGTAGTAACTTGACAACCAATGTTTAAAAATAATTTTATTCGAAAAGGCTTTTAGAAATTTATAAAGGTAATCTTTTTCGAAAACTTGTTTAAAAAGTTTGGAAAATCACAAACCTGGTTGTCCTTACTATATGAGTTGGTTGTTGTCCTTCCGACCTATAACAAGGTACCAAATTAAAGAACGATCATATAAAGGTCCATTCACTTCAATCTACCTTTTTTCCTTTATTGGGTCCATTTGCCTTCCTTAATCGACGATCAGTTCAGTTGTCGTTGCATGTTATCGTATTTGTAGCTTCACATCAAAGCTTTCATACTGGTAATATTCCCGACATTATCGTTGCAGTAGTTAAGTAGAACAGGCTATCCAATAGTCAACAAGTCGACTAATGTCAGATCATCTTGTTAGAATATATATCACATTATTATAAAACCATTATCTAATTCCAAGAAATCTCCAGATCCATAATCTTCTCTAACTCTCTATTTTTAACACTTATCTACTCTACTTCACAAGCTAGTCATGAGTGGCCTAATCACTAATAGCTTCTTGTAACCAAGTAACAGGTATCCTCCAAAATACTTGAATCTTTTTTTTTCCAAACTTCTTCTCACCTTTACTTGTATCTCAATACTCACCATTTACTGTGACTCCCGCATCCATCCTCATAGGTACATTTGCTTTATAGGACAAGTTTTAAACCGAAGATATAGAACAGGGTGTAGGGTAAACTAAAGAGATACACCCTCAGCCGAATATCCAATAGAACAAAATTAAACAGATGGAGGTCCTTAAATAAGTCGTCTCATATCAAGAGGTGGTAAAATAACGTAGAATAGCTTGAAGAGATATAACTATCATAACGGAAGGTAGTACCATTAATACTGATGGAGGAACAAGGTACAAATCAAATCTGATAGAAGATGACGATCCACGAATGGAAAACTCCAAACGATCAGATGATACAGGGAAATCAGGATCTACCATTGTCGTTGTCCGGAGATCACGTCGCAAGTTGAAAATTCTGAATCGCAATACAACCCGTGCCGGAGACCTACTATACAGTCGCACTCAACCTCACAACGTCTTATCTTTCTATTTCCTATTCCTAATCCTAATCCTCTACCCAATCCCGATAATCTAGGCTTATTTCAGTGACTTATAACCTGTAGCTATGATACCAACCTGTGGCGCCCTCCAAACTCGGGTCAGAAGTTTGGGGTCCACAACACAAATACAATATCTCAACCTGTATATGAAATATTAATTGCAATGACCCTACTCTATATAACCACGGATCGCAACAGGTTAAAGTATGAAAACAAGCCACAACCTTAACTTTTATTACAACGTACCAAATTTCCCTTTAATTTAACTTACAACTGATAATAAAAGTATTCCTACAATTTGATTATCTTTCTACCCCATGAAGCTTCTGCTAGCTCGATCCAACTCAACTGGAATCTTAGCCCGCACTTTGAACTGAGGAACTTCACTATCATCCATATCCTTTTCAACTGTAACATATATAAAAAGATTCGTAAGAGTGAGCTAACTAGCTCAGCAAGTCATGATAACGATAACTGAGGTTAAACAATGATCAAATGAGATGATTCAAAGGAATCAAGTTTCTTTTTAACTAATCATTAGAATTGGATATTCATTTTAAGTTATAAAACTAAGGTTAGGATGCTGATCAGTCACGCACTAACCCCGAGCAAAGCACACAGCACTGCTCTAACTACTAGATCCAAGGCACACATTGGCCTAATTCAACCACGAATCTGGTCTGACCACGAATCTTGTCCACATAAGAAAACTATCCAATTCTAAAACAATTAAGTGTAATGAACAATGTAATGCAATAAGCAAGATCATAATCCATATTGACAAAGTATTTGTACAAAAGCGTAAAGCGTTTTATGAGTATCATAAGGGTATATCAAGGTATGTACGAGAAACGGTTTTCAACCTGTAAAAGGATCAGGTATTAGACGAATAATGGTTTTTCAAGGTATAGTTCTTTGAGGTTTTAAATAATGGTTGAAGTATAAAAGTTTCTGTATTTTCAAACAATTTTATTTCAGTGTTTGGTGTTTGGTAGTTATACATTTGGGAAGTAGTATCATATTTGTGTGATTTGTATCTGAGGATCAACAGAGGATGGTTTACAAAGAATAAGGCTTACGGCTCAAGATCAAGAAAATCAGGGTTCAAGGTTTAATAGTTTAAAGCACTTGCAATATAAAACAAGAGTTATTTTGATTAATAGCGACATGTTATGAAATAGTTCGAAAACATTGGTAATATATCTTGAAGAAAATTTCAGAAAAACTTGCCTTACAAGGCTTTATAACTATTACTGATCAACTCTGAGCTGACTCTGTCGCTCAGGCTTTAACGTTCAACCACTAGATCCCATTGGATTCGACTTCGACACTCAGGTCTTTCTGTTGAAACTCTACTGAGTTCGTCGACTGATCACTAGGTTATCTTTAGTCCATCGTCCACTTTCAGGTTCCCGACTATAACCTACAGGGTCCAAATACCCTACGTTAGACGTCTAGGTATGCTTGACATATCCTCGATACTAATTCTCACCCAACAATATTCAAACCCGACTCGTAATTATTCATATTAGAATAACACAGACAACAATTAGGGTTCACATTCTCGAAATCAATCCATTGTTCGTTTTTACAAAATGCGTATGTTCGTCATTTACGAAATTAGGGTTATTGAGTTTTGGCAAAATGTTTCACTATAACATACAATCAGGTTTTATATAAAACATACGTATATGTATTTACTTATACTCTCTCGACGTCCCGATAATCCTCGAATACGCTTCCCGTATTTCCGTAGTCTGATTTCCCGAAAATCGGACAGCGTCCCCTTCGTTTATCGGACTACCCGTCGAAACATCATCGACGTCTATCACAACAATCAACCACTCAAACAATCCAATCATTACAGTTCATAATTCACAATTCGCAATTCATGGCTCAATAGGACTTTTAAAACCAAATAGTAGTTTTCCTTCCGAAAATAATCATACGAACTATTTTATTTATTCTGTAAGTTTAGGACTCAGAACGTATCATCACGGTCCACCGTCGGCTCGCCGAGGCTCATCGCCGACAGCGGTAAAATTCACGGGTGCCCGATTATTTCGGGTTTCCGTCACGAATTCCACCGATTAAATATCGAGTATCTGTATAAAGTGAATTTATTTCATTAAAATAATCAATGAATTTTCCTGCAGAAAATTAAAAACTAAATCAATACTCGCACAACAACCAAAATAAGCGAACGGGGAAAAACAGAGTAACAGCTGAGCAGAAACATCACAACCAAAATAGCACACGCCACGCACCGAATACACACACATCCGGTCGCCTGGCCGGAATCCAAACGGCGGCAACCGGAAACCAAAAAAATGAGGAAGACAGAAGCAACCCATTAGCATGTAACAGAATAGCAGGAGACACAACAATAACACACCCAACTGAACACACATACATATATACATATGTATGTATATATTTACGGATACAATTAGGCAAAACAGAGCTAAGCAACCTGACCAACCGAAGATGGGCGGTGGTGGCAGCAAAGTCAAAGAAGGGATAGCCAGAAAACAGCGGCCGAAACTCACCCGAACAGAGAGGAACGGGGAAGAGGAAACAGGGAGAAGAAAAAGATTAGAGAGAGTTCGAGAATGAACGAAACAAAAGAAAAGGGGGGTGTTGTTATTTTATTTTTATTTTGCTGACACATGCTGCAAGAAGGCTATAACACGTGTCCCCTGCTTATTAAACCAACATGTTTTTGAAAAGATAATTACGAGCTTTTAAGACCCGGTTGTTTCGAATCTCAAATTTACGAACCGAATTACACTTTAAACAATGCTAGAAAATTACGAAAGTAGTCTTAAAAAGTTATAAATATCCCGAAGTTTATAAAACATAAATTCCGTAATTTTAAAACAATTTCTAAAACACAATTTATACCCGCTTTTCTCAAATAAACGAAACAACGCGCGGGTAAAATTAATCCCGAATATTTCCAAAATAATTTTAAAATTCTCAGAATATTCCAAACTTAAATAAATACGAGTTTCATAATTTTTGAAGAATTTTAGGATTAAATATGGATTTTACAAATAAAAGTAATCAGAAAATCATTTAAAAATAAATAATTAGTAAAATATTGATTTCTCAATTTTATAAAATCCTAAAAATAATTATTGTAATTATAAAATCATAAAAACAATTTTAGAGACATTCCAAGTATTTATACGAATAAATTTGCATCAAATCCACTTTTGAAAATGAAAACAATCCAATACGATTCCATAATTAATCACACGAACAACCCGGTATATTGTAAGTCACACATCAATAATCAAACAACACTTAGCGGTCCAAAACCAATACACATATTTTATTTATTTAATAATTTCCATAAT
The DNA here is from genome assembly GCF_009905375.1 of Apium graveolens. Classification (NCBI taxonomy): domain Eukaryota; kingdom Viridiplantae; phylum Streptophyta; class Magnoliopsida; order Apiales; family Apiaceae; genus Apium; species Apium graveolens. The sequence continues at coordinate 8,879 of NW_027418098.1, forward strand.
TACATAATTTAAATAATTCAAAAATACACAAGTCGTTATAGATAAGGATGATTACGAGTTTATGTATGTTTTGTGTTTTGTCTAAATATAATTGATGTTAGCTTGAATATTTCACAACAAGAACATTGATGATTCTATGGACGCCGAATATATTGATATTTTTTTAAAACAGCCATGAAGACTGTTTAGGCATGTCCTTAGGCAATATCGCCTTATAAATGTAAAGTGCATAGTAATGATAGTGTTGCAGACCCACTGACTAAGGCCTTGTCACAGCAGAAGTACTATGGTCATACTAGTTCCATGAGTATTAGATACATGGGTGATTCGCTCTTGTGCAAGTGGGATATTGTTAGTATTTGTGCCCTAGAGACAACACTATGATGTTTTAGTTTAAGACATTAGGATTATTAATATTTATTTTCTATCGATTATTCTCTTTATAATTTATTAATTCTTAACTTAATGTGATATAAATGTTAGATTAATAAATGTTAGATTAATAAATTTCCTTGGAATATGATATGCAATTCTATATCTCTAAGTACATGACTTAGAAATGAAATTATGAGAAAAGTATCAATATTCCTAAAGGTCCCGAGTCGAGTATTATTATTAAGGGACAATAATAATGCATTAAGACTGGTGTGTTTGTTGACTGATGATTACATCTCATTGATCATAGGTATAGTGATACTAAAGTCAAAAACACAGGCAGGTATATGTACATGGTGCTGGACAGACCCAATGTGAGATTCTACATGTCTGTTGTGTCATAAGTAATTCTCATAGTGATAATGAAGTAATGGTCCTTAAACCTGAAGTCATTATATTTCTATACGAGAATTAATATACATTGATCCATTAAAAGTTATCCTTGACCGGGTAATGATAAAAGTGGACATTGGGTATATTATGAATCGTATGAGAAATATGAATGATCTAGATGGGATTTAACCCTCCTATTTTAGGAGTGATATTATTGGCCTCTTGTGTGAGCTAGACTATGAAATGTGTGGCCACGCTCATCTGGGTCAAAGACAATATTACATCAAAGTTAAGAAATACCTTAGTGATGGTGGATGGATACTCTTAATGAACAAAGTTCTTGTTCGTGCATTATCAAGACAAGACATCACAAATGGTGATTGATCATATCAGAAGATCAAGCTGGAAGTAACTGTAACAAAAATGATCTTATGGTAAGATAGTGGGACTGAATTCAAGAAGTAGTTCTGATGAATATCTGTAATATCAAGAATATTCTGAGACATATTCGGCACCAGGAACTCCATGTCAGAATGGGGCGGTACAAAGAAAGAACCCGAACTTGATTACAGCTACAAGGGCAATATCAAGCTAATCAAGATTTTCTAAACACCAAAGGGCTGGAGAATTCAAAACAGTTTGCAACAAGTAAGATCAAGCCTTGATCAGGATGTATACAAAAAGACCACTAATGAGTTAATGGCCAACAGAAGCAAACACTGGATAACCTGAAAGTGTTTGGAGAGAATATTCTACAGAAGCAAATAATGAAATATTTTTAGTTGTTGGAAGATCTTAGCATATGCAGCTAAGACTAGTAAGGATATTTTTCATGGCTACTTAGTGGAGTCTACAACCTATATGGGCATTTTTGGTTGATCAATAGAAGGTGATATACAGTCTAAGTGCATAGTTCAACAACTCCATGCTCCAAGCTGTTAAAGGAGAAATTAATGGTATTGATGATTCATACCCAAGCAATGAAATAGCCATGTAATACACAACTTCTTACTTCAATGAAGCCAGTCAGCAAGGGTAAGGATTTTCAGGAAATCCCAGCAACAACTTAGGGGGGGCAAAAAGAAGGATCAACTAGTCAGATACAACACCTCATTGAAAATCAAGAGGACACCACAAGAACATATCTGCTGAGACAAAGGGTTTGATGTTAATATTATTCCCAAAGTCTAGTTCTTAAGTGATCCTGATGGTGGAGTAATGATTAGCAGGGCTACTGTGTACGTAGGATTATTTTTCTAGTTTTTTATTTAAAGTAGAAACTAAGAAAGTTATAGAAGCTCTGATAGATCTGGATCGATTGGGTGATTGCAAAGCAAGATGAACTCAATAAGTCAGCACGCAGATTATAGCGAAGCTGGTATCCAAACCAAATGACAATTTTGTAATTAGTACAAGGATAACCAGAAGTCAAAACTGGATGACATTGGCATTGTTATGAGGGACAAGACCAAACTGGATGCTAGGTTATATATGGAAGCAGTATCTGACAGAAAGCACCAGTGAAGGGACTTGAGGATATTATGACATATCAAACACCTAATGCATATTCAAACTTGGAATTGGACTGTAGTAGATGGGTACAAGTGTACTCCTGGTTGGTGAGTCAAAGGAATTAGTCAATACACAACAGTTCATGAGGTTTGCAGTTGCAGATCTATTGGACTCTATATATCTCTTCTTGACAAGCTCACTTTAGGATGGTATGAAATGGTATCTTTCTCAAGATATCGTCAAGGATATGGTATGGCACTCTAACTGAAGTTACAGTTAAATATGAACTAGTAGAGTCGTCATATTAATAACTCTCTTATCTCTAGGCACAAACATACAGTTATATATGTGTAGTGATATAATGATAATGTTCTATATTGGTCTACAAACAAAAACTTGTGCAAGATTATTTGATAAGTAATTACAGAGTAGGTGTGGAGGAGCCAGTTGGAAATGTTAGTATTCTTTTTAGAATTATTACAAGCATGCCAAAAGAATATTTCTTTTAGAAGCTCAAGTAAACCAAAAGAATGATGGCAATACAAGTAAGTTAAGGATCTTCTGAAGATGTAAAATTTGGAAGATTCTGAACATGCCAAGACTACTAACCAACAAGAACCACTAAAGCTTGATCAGTACAACTCAGGTATAATGACAAGCTATAAAGGTATGACAAGATCACTCTTTTACTCAAAATGCTAATAGACAACATGTAATGTTCTCAAGATGCCAAAGTGCAAGGTTCCAAGTGGATCCTAGAGAATCGAATCTTATAGCTATTAACAAGATTATTACATATCTTAAGGGACTATTAACTTTTGGAGTAAAGTACCCTAAAGATATTGTGCTTAACATGTTTGGCTATATAGATATAGAATACGCAGGTTGTAAGAATGACATGGGAAGGCTCATGATGAGGAAGGTTCTTCTAGAGCCCAGGGAGGTGCTGGTTCAGGGATGGCTGATGCTCAGTATAGGAGGCTATCGAGGAGGATGGATGCGATGTACGAGTCGCATAGTAGGTTTGCTCAGGAGCTCACCCTAACACTAGGGACTGCTTTCAGAGGCCTTGGAGCTGACATCCAGTGGCCCGTTTTTGGTGAGGACTCTGCTTATCCGCCTCCTGACACTCCATCCTCTGAGGGTGATGATGATGATTTCTCTGAGTAGGTATACCCTGTGTTCCCTTCTACTACCTTCACTTGGGACAGTGAAGATTTTAAGTTTGGGGGTGGTAGTTAAGGAGCATATTTGTGTGTGTGTCATGTAGTTGCATATTCATGATAATTTAGTTCATATAGTTGCATATTTTTGCCATATAGTTTTTTTATTATTTTTTATAGCTTTGTGTATCATGTCATTTAGCTCATGCATATATCATGATCCATTTTGTGTTGCTTTACCGATTGATATGTAATATTGATGCGAGTGTAGTGATAGTGGTAGAGTGATGTTGAATCTTATAGGTTGACATGCATGCTAGAAACACTTGTAATTTCACTAAGTCTTAGAGTATGCTTAAGGGCTATATTGTAGTCATGGTTTGATGGTTTTTGAGGTTAATCTATTGATTATGTTTAGAATTTATGATAGGCTCTTAATGATAAAAGGCATGAAAAGATAAAAATTGGAGTGAAAATTGGAATTCATTGCTAGTCGTGGCTAGGCGTCAAATGGCTAGTAGTCGGCTCGTATTTTATGCGAGTAGTCTAGGGTTGAGCAAGATGGAGCGAAAAGCACTTGCTCAGAAATTTGAAAAAAAAAGAAAAAAAAGAAAAAAAAGAAAAAAAAGAGAAAAAAAATATGGTTTAATGCATAATTGATCACGAGTGAGCTCTTTGGTATTCGAGTTACTAAGTTCTTAGGGGACTTTGTGCCTAGTGACCTAAGGCTTTTATAGTTTGGGATCCGCTAACCTAACGCTCGTTAAATGGATGCCATTGTATAAGTCTTTTGTGGACCTCACTCATTGCATGATCAAATAAGCATTTATTTATTGTGTTGAATAAGAGCATGATTCTGTAATAAGCTCCAGTGATCTTGAAGTGTTATAAGTCATTTTGTGTCTAGAATTTATTCTTCATATAATCATGTGATTGCCTTGAGGATAATTGAGTTATGATAATTGATCTAGTTTCGAAGCATATCTGTTAAGCATCCGCACACACCACGTTTCTAGTTGTATGTTAGCTAGCATGATTTGATTGACCTTTAGTCTCCCAATTACATTTGTTGAGATGTCATATGTTGGTTAGTTCAGTCATCGCAAGGGGGATCGCTGCATTTCATGTAGTCTGCATTCATGCATGTTTTTATTTTTTTTTTGAGTCTGTGACGCTTAAGGACAAGCATCGATTTAAGATTGGGGGTGTGATAAGTGGCATTTTATACCACTTAGAATGTCTTATAATGGCTTGAATTGATGTTTTGGAATCAAGTATTTTGTGTATTTGATGCGCTTTCGAGTGTTTTTGCATTTTAGGGTGTAACTTGCGTATTCAGGAAGATTTCATCAAAATAAGCCTAGGGAAGTACTTGGGATCAGTCTCGGGGGAATGTGTGAAGAATTCAGCAAAATCAGGAGCAGAAAAACAATTTTTCCAGAAGCCTGCCAGGCGCCCGCCTGGGATCTGGGGCAGCCGCCTGGGATCTGGGGCAGCCGCCTGGGATCTGGGGCGCCCGCCTGGAAAGCTGGGGTGGCCGCCCGGAGTCGGGAATTTTAATTCTGGTTTTTATTAAGACGTGTTCTACTAGACTTCTGAGACGGTTAATTCTTGTAGACTTCTATATAAGTAATCTTCAGAGACGTTTCACAACGCGAAGTATTCATCAAGCAAGGAGCAAGGAGAGAAGGAAAGAAGACCATTTTAGCACACCGCAACGAAGAAGAGGAAGCATACGTTAATTTGTGATTCTTTTATTCGTTGTAACAGTGGATGCTAGTTTTCTTTACTTTGAACCTATTTACTCTTGTGACGTACTCTGGCTTTAATAAATAGTTAGTTAGTTTATATTGTCGTGTTATAATCATGTTTTCATATGAACCCATGGTGACGATGAGTTCTATCATGGGCTAATCGTGATCATGGGGTCGTAGCGTATTTACTATGGATTTTGTTAGTTAGTTGTTTAATACCTTGGTGTGTGATGATTGTATGATATCTAGTATAGGTTGTGCTTATTCATCTTATGTGTGTCACGAACATATAAGATAGCCTGTTAATCTCTTGTGAAGCGACAGTGAATCTTGAGATTTAGAACTTGCCATGCTAGCATAGGTTCATGTATTGTATGCATGATTAGTGGGTAACTCTAACCGTTTTACTTGCCCTGTGTAATCATAATGAATAACTTGTGCTTAAATCGTTATGTTGTCAAATTCTGTAGACATATAGGGTCTCAACATAATTGATGTCTATGCAACTTCTATCTTAATTGTGGATGTTTGGTAGAATGGTACTAGTACAACGAAAGTTGGCTTTTATCAGTTTTGTGTTGTTTGATTAATATCATCACCGTTACATGCTAAGGGTAATAACAATGACTATTGAATGAAGTAGTAATGAAGTTATGATCTCATGTGTGTTTAATATTATTAATTCAAGTAATAATTTAAGTAATTTATTCTCGTAGTTAATTGTAGTTAATAATTAGTTAATCAACCTTAAGTGTTATTGTCTTGACATTGAGAAGTAATCATACATTGGTGAGTGAGTGTTAATTAAATATAATTAGTCTGAGTCTCTGTGGGAACGAACTAGAAATCATTATATATTACTTGCGAATGCGTATACTTGCGTGAATTATTATCGCGTGTTTTGTGCCTAACAACCGTATGTTGTCCACTTAGAATAATTTTTATACTTATTTGCAAATTCCTAAATACTTTGATAATAGATGAAATACTCAATGGATCAAAGTATATGGAACTTAGAATGTTTTCTAAGATTGCAAACAACACAATGTTAGTTAATGTTAATTTATTTATCAAACCAATATTGTTTGAGATATTACAGTCGTTAGGAGTTAACAATTGTATAATATATGAAATTGAATGCTAGTATCTATTCGATAGATAATTGGTATTTAATTCATTTATATCTTATTTTAATATATTTGAATTATGATGTTAGACAATCACATGTCAAATCAGTTTCATGATTTAAATTATATTAAAGTAGGGTGCAACATAATTATTGGTATCTAAAGTACTTGACAAGTATCAGTTAATGATATATTGTTAATATTTTGTTGCAGATAATTATGAGATTTTAAGTTCTAGTGAATTTATATGCTTTGCTATATCTGAAAGATCCATTATATTTTAAAATCAGTAGCATAGTCATTCTTATTAAGGTTATTTATCAATAAACAATGTTGTTGATAATAATTTTATAAAGATAGATTATGGAGCTTTTGACATGAATGAGAATTGCTGAGACTTTACCCTAAGTGATCAATGATTTTATAAAAACTCATTCATATTAAAAGATAAAATATTTCCTTCTCTTCTTAATACTGCTAGGTCATGAGTCTGTGTGTTTTTCATATTAAAAGATATGATTATTTATCTTTTTATGCATAAAAATAGACTCGTGCACTCAAACAGTTTTAAGAGAAAAATCAAACTTCTTTCTACATTGGTGATTGCTTATTTCATGAAAATCTTTTTGAAATCACTATTGTACATCATTTCTATCAAAGATTAAATGCATGATTTTCATTCATTATAGATTCATGTGCATTCAATCTACTGTGCTATATGTTTGATAATGCAGGTTTAGCCTCCAATGGCCTTTTTTCATTTGATAGTCATGAGGTTGAAAACCCACAACTTCTATCCCATACTGTAAAGACAAACACAGAAACAGAACCAACCAACACTCTCTTACCACTAAAATGAAGTATGAATGAGCGTGAGGGAGAAATGCCTTAGTGCACCACATAAGGAAGGTTCTGAAGTCAACCCAGTAGCTCTGTCTCCTACAAAGATTAGTAGTATTAAAACCGAGGCAACTTCTAGCCCCCATAAATCTTCTCAAAAAGATGCATTGGCTGAAATGGCACAAAAACAGTTACTAGATTCATCCTCTCAACAGGGTGCGTCTATTGAAATTCTCCTGTCGGTCAGGGTATCCGATGTAGTGTAACCACCTCAAACATAAACAATATATGATGCAAAAGGATAGGTTGCACACACAAAGGAAGAGTTGACGGAAACAAGAGTTTCGACCATTTTAAGATCATATTCGATTGTTCAAGGTTCTTTACTGGACCAAATGCCTTTACATGTGTTAGGAGATATTACTGATCCAATAGCCATACGTCAGTGGTCAGTGTCTACCTCCCCAGGATTAAATCCCCTGGATGCATCTGTGGATAGTGGATCTGACATAGGCACAGCTCGGCAACTTGTTGACAATGATTCAGATTTACCTGATGAGTCACAAGAAAATGTCTTCAAAGGCATTAGAAGGGAATTTTGATCTTTATGCTAAATTCTTTGGATCATTGTTTACCTTCCCGGAGTTCAAATATGGAACGCTCAACGGGAAACTAGCAACTTATAGATTATGATTCAGATTCATCTGATGAGTCTAAAGAGGATGGGGATTTGCGGACTCCCATTGCACCACCTGTGACCTCCTAAAGGATGGCTAAGGTGATTTTTCTTGCAAGTACAACTGAATTTTGGAGCTTTGAGAGGAGTGATACACTTGTGAGAATGAGCGTAAACACGAGCGGAGAGAAGACTGAAATACTTGTGAGGTACACGAAACAGAATCACACACTCACAGTGAGGAAGAAAGAGAAACACCATTTCCCATTCCATATCCCTAAAAACTGGTTCTTCTTACTTAGGGTCTCGTATCTGTTCATGATTGGAACCTAACTCCTAGTGTAATATCCCATATTTTCAAATATTATTATTATTTGAAGTTGTTTATGTAATTTTATGTGAATTTTGGTAAATTATCTGGTAATTGGACTGATGTTTTGGATGTTTATATGTGATATTCTTGGAGTATACTAATTTTTATATGTGCAGAATAAAGTATAGATAATTGTGATATGTTTCTGGTAATTTTTGGATTGTTATATGATTTTATAATGATCTATGAATTTATTAATTATTTCCTATTTTTTATAAAACTATTTTATAAAGTCGGGAATCGTCCAACTTCAACTGTTTTTCCATTTTTACAACTTGAAACTCTTCCGAAAACTCCTTCCTAACCTAATCTGGATATTCTGAACATTTTTCATGTTTTAACTTTTTCGATCCGGCTTACGGTTTGACCCGTACGCGTCCCGACATACAATTTTCGATACGATAATCATTTCGGTAGATTAACAAAACCCGTATTCTCGAAAGGCGAGATAATATTACATTATTTTCGTATAAAGTATTTTATAAGAATCCCAGTTTTGGTAATTATCCAAATATGATATTAAATTATATCGTTTTTATAGTTACTTAGTACCTAAGTAATGTATTTTCGGATCCGATAGGATCCAATAGGATACTTGTTACGTGTTTAAGATGCATTTATATGAATCGATCCGTAAATTGGACGTGTGTATATTTGCATTATTCATTTTATCTCGTTTTATGTGTGTTTGAATGTATTTTATATGTTTTCGGGGTTTTCTGTTAATTTAAATATCGTTTCTGTTTTTCAAAAATAAACGGACTGGGACCCCACCGGGACGTTAAAACCCATAAAATTGTTTTTAGTTTTTATAAAATCAATCATCTTTCAAACACCCAGTATTTTTATATTTTTGAATTATTCGCAATTTTTGGGGAATTTTGATACAAAATCTATATTTTACTGTTTTTAAAATTTTGCCCCGTAATTATATTTTTGGGGCTTAATTATTTTAATTATGGGAATAAAAACAACCTAAATTGATTTTGGGTATCTATTTTTCAAAAAATATAAATAGCTAAAAATTGATTTCTTTATTCATTATTTTATCAAAAATTCAGAAAATGAAACAAAAATTCAAGAATATCTTTGGGGGTGAAAATCTTGTTCTTCATCTATATCCAATGATTCTAGGAGCCTCGGTGATCCCTTTTTGACATTTTAATATTCGAATTGAAGCCCTTTTCACGCTCTATCTACTGATACCAAAATCATCACTAAAGGTTGATTAATTTTTTAGTTTCGAATTATTTGTTCTTGAGCTTGAACCGGGCTCTTGATTTATGGGTGTTTATGAATGATTTTGAGTTCGTAAATAGCTTTAGAATCGTTGCTGCAGTCGATTTGTGCTACTGGTTGTATCATTTTATTGCTTGATGATTGTAGTCGAGTGTTTGTTTTTCATTTTTAAATTCGATTTTTTACAAATTATTGATATATTTGTAATTGAATTTGGTTATGTGGTTAGATTGTTTGTATTCTCAGCTTCGTTTTTATATATTTTCCATCAATTTTGACTAAGAATTGATCGATGTTGGGGTAGGCCGGAAAGGAGCTTGAATTCGCCGGATTCTATGGTTTTCTAGCTGGAATTGACGAACCACTGTTCGTTTTCGGTTGTGGTTGATTGGTCAGTATAGCTGGATTGCTGGTGTTTGTTTTGCACTAAAAATAGGGATTAATCGAGCCATTTTACTGGCTGTCGGAGCTCTCCGGAAGCCCGATTGGACCGCCGGAATCTGGGCTCATTCCAGAAACCAGCCGGTGTTCAACTCGGACCCGGACGAGTTCTTGGCGACCCGGTTTAAAACCCGGGTTCAATCCAAAAACCCCCTTTCCTGTTTGTAAAAACATGTTTCTGCAGTATTTTCTTTTATTTTAAATCAAAATTTGACTTTTAATTCTAAAATCTTTTATTTTAATTCCTAAAATCATTTTTAAATTCCAAATTTAATTTAGTTAATTATTTTAAAAATTAACTGAATTATTTTAAATTCAAAAATTTTATTTTCTTTTAATATTTTCAAAAAAATCCAAATTTGATTTGATTATTTATAATTTATTTTACTTATTATTTATGGATTTAATTGATTGATTAATTCATTTAATCAATTAATTTTATTTATAAATTGTTAAATAAAATATAATTATTTATAATTAATTCAAATAAATCCTAAAAAAAATTTTAAGCTTTTAAAATTTATGTTTTAGTATTTAAAAATCAATTAATATTATTATTAATTGATTTATTCTTATTTTATTCATAATAATTAAACCGTTCGTCCATTTAATATGACACAAACGCGTATAGACTCAGAAAAATATTACGCTTTCATTAAAAATACTTTCGAGACCCAAATACTTTTTTTGAAAGGTCACTTATTTTGTAAATCGATTCTGAGTCGCGTATTGATTGAAAAGTTATATTTTGACCCGAATTCAGTTTTAAACGTACCCAGTCGAACCATTTGACGAACCAAGTCATATGTGATATGTGAGTTATGTGTTTACGTGCTATATGAATTATGTGCATACGTGAGTCAAGAGTCTTGTATTTGACTGTCTTCTTTATATGTGGGCTATCGTATGGGTAGACGATAGGATTTTGACGCGCAATTCGTCGTGTAATTATCGTTTAGGGGATTAAAATTGTATTTTTTAATTATAGATGCGGATCGCTCGAATTGATCGGGATCAGACACTGGAAAGAATGAGATAAAATGATATTGAATGTCTGGCTTCTAGCAATCGCAGAAGCAGCATATCAGTAAAGTGTTGAAAAAAAAGGACGGTGATGTTTTGAGGCAGAATGTCAGAATAGATGCGTCTTTGCGAGTGTGACTAACTGCTAAATCTCAAAGGCAAGTATCCCTATCATCACTTATTGTTCAAGTGATATTTATTTTAAATCTTCTCATACAAGTATTGCTTTCCCAATTTTCAGTTCTGAATAGATAAATGTTTTACATATCGCTGAATTAAATGATTCTGTTTATGCAAGTATTTTTCTGCCATTCTATGTTCAAAATAGCTAAGTCATTTTACTTATCAAATTACTAGATTTATAAATGTTTTGGATTATGAGAAAGATGATATTGTTTTGGTTTTTTTTCTGCCCAAGTAAATGGGCGAATAAAAGTTTATAAGGGTGTCGAGTATCATGACCCCTTTCAATAAAATGTTTTAAGATTGGATGGTTGCGTAAGAGGCCGTGGCGGCGGTCCAGCAGAGACTTAGGTATTATACATGATATAATACCTTTAGGCCGATATGTGCCTTGGGTGCCCTATTTGTTTAGTTGAATATGCTTCGGCATACCGGTGTTGCTCCGCGGCTGATCACCGGCGACAACACACCGTCATTCGATGATTTCAATCTAAATTATCATATCATTTTTGACATTTATAGAATAAATGATTTATCAACTGTTTCTGTTTTGGAATAATGGTGAAATGTAGTTTTGATTCAGGTTCTGATTTTTGCTGATACTTACTTTGTTGTTAAATATCAAAGGTGTTATAAGTATAGATGATTGATGATGACTTCAGTGTGGGATGTTGTGAGCATCAAAGTTCATATTGATATCTAATTGGATATGACAACAAAATAAGTATTAATATCAAGAGTTCGGTTTTGAATAAAGTTTATGATCCAATCCATAGTCATTGCTTCTTGTTATTGTTGTTTACGATATTTTCGTAAATACTGTTTTACGAGTTTTATTCTCGTCAAGTTCAAAGTATTGCTGAAGCATTTCGCTCAAAAATATCAAAATAATTTTGAGTACAATTAAGGAATCAATTCTGAGGTTCCTCAACTAAAATTTTATGAGTCAGCAATTATGATTTTAAATGTTCTGCTCTAATCCAGATGTTGGTTTTATATCAAAACGACCCTATATTCGCTATAATGATCTTGCTGAGCATTTATTTCGCTCATACTTGCCTGTTTTTAAATTTAACCTCCAGTGAAGATTAACTTGCGCTGTTTAGCCGCGTAATTCGAGGAAGCAAAGAAGAAGCTTTTGAAAGGTGCTTGGTCCAGGGTTTGCGCACTAGTGTAAGTTTTATTGTATAAAGTTGTTTATATTATATTATATTATAATTATATTATTTATAGTCGGGCATAGTATACTTCTTTTCGAAGTTATACTAGCGGGTAGTATTGAATTGGAATTTGTTGAAAAAAGTTTTAAAAAGGAAGTGAAGATTATTTATGGAATTTGGAATTCTTGTTTCTAGAACTGTAACATTAAAAGATCGTAGAATAGTTGGGTCATAAATAATAATTATCTTCCGGTGGCATTTGTATATTGATTAAACAGGTTAATTTGGATTGAGGTTTCATAGTGACGACCAAATCCCCTGACCCCGGATTTTTGTTAGATATATTTGAGATGTCATGTCTTATATGATTTGTGTTTAGTTTTCAGAACTTAAAAACAGGACAAATCAGGACTTACTGAGATCAGGACTTACTGGAACTCAGAACTTACTATCAGAACTTAAGGTCATATCAGAACTTAAGTGCGGGAAGACTTTCATATAAGGAAGGAAGCTGATTTACAGTAGAAGATCGAGACTAAAACAAAAGAAGATATGCATTGAAAGAGTTAGAAGACTGGAAGACTTTTAAAAGATATCTGATTGATATATTTTAGGAGACAGAATTATATTCCATATCAATGAGAAGTTATATTGTAACTGTGTACTATATAAACACAGACTTAGGGTTTGCACTAGATGTGTTATCATTATCGAGAAGATTATATATTGTAACCTAGCAGCTCTTAGTGATATTTGTTCATCACTGAGAGAGAACAGTTCCATTGTAACAGAGTTTATCATATTGAATATATTTGTTTACTGTTACTTGTGTTCAAAATCGATTTGATTGTAGTAACATTGTATTCAACCCCCTTCTAAAGTGTTGTGTGACCTAACAATTGGTATTAGAGCTTATCTGTTAACACACATACAGTAAAGATCCAAACAATCATGTCTGAAGAAGCACAAACTCCAACCAAGCCCATCAAAACTGAAGAAACTCAAAAGACTCAAACCCACAGTCGATATGAGACTATTAGGGTTCCCATACTGAGACCTTCTGAGTATGCCATATGGAAAGTGAAGATGGCTATGTTTCTGGAAGTTACAGATCTAGAATACCTTGACAGAATTAATGAAGGACCATATAAGCCAACCAAGCTCTCTTTTGTAGTTGCTGATCAACCAGCAAAGACCATACCAAAGGAGAAAGGTGAGTATACAGCTGAAGACATCTCATCTATTTCCAAGGATGCAAGGGTAAGGCATTTGCTGCATAGTGCCATTGATAATGTCATGTCAAATAGGGTAATTCATTGCAAGACTACAAAGGAGATATGGGATGCTTTGGAGACAAGATGACAGGGAACTGATGCAATCAAGAAGAACATGAGGACTATACTCACTCAAGAGTATGACAAAAGCTTATGAGTCTTTAACTGACTTATATGACAGGTTTGTCAAACTCTTGAATGATCTGTCACTGGTGGACAAGGAATATGATCTTGAAGATTCAAATCTAAAATTCCTTTTAGCTCTTCCTGAAAATTGGGATTTGAAGTCTACTACCATAAGAGACAACTATGACCTTACTGAAACTACTCTTGATGCAATTTATGGTATGCTCAAGACTTATGAACTTGAGATGGATCAAAGGAGCAAGAGGCATGGAAGAAAGTCAAGGACAGTTGCTCTTAAGGCTGAGGAGGAATCTCCTAAATTGGATACCTCAAAAAGGGGCAAAGAAAAGGCTTTTATCATAAAGTCTGATTCAGAGTCATCATATTCTGATGATGATGATTCAGAAACTGAAAGCTTACCTGAGATGGATGCTGATGAAGAGATGATAAAATTGTGTGCTCTTATGGTGAAGGGTATCACAAAGATAGCTTACAGGAAATTCAGAAAAGGCAAGAAGTTTTCCAGGAAAAGTGGAAGTTCTGATAAGAAAGGGTTCGGAAAGTCTGAAGGCAAGGGAGGAAAGTTTGACAGAGGAGACAACTCAAACCATGCTATTACCTATATATGGCTCTAACCCGGCTAGGATTAATAATGATGAAGTTTCGGAACTATTAGCTCTACTCGAGCTATGTCGTCTCTTGCCTTTGGGCCGCTGCCCCTCTTCCATCGGTTGGAGATGGGGGTTCCCAGTTGTTTTAGTACTTATCATCTATTTGATCTCACCTGCCCGGCATGGCATGCCATCACTCTTCCGTTGTGAACTCCGTTTCACTCGTTCAGTTGTTAGTTCTTGTCCCCTTTCTTAACTGGTTCACTTTGCAGAACATGAGACACATTATAGAAACGATTTATCATAGAATATCTTATTTGTTTTACAGAGTAAAAACATTGATTTTGCACGGTATCTAGAATAGATTTTGCACGGTATCTAAAATACCTATTCTATTCTATATGTATATAGTACAACTTTCTATATTTCTAGTAGAGCATTTAACCATAGCTAAAACACTATATATAGTTGATAAGGCAATGGTAATGCGTTCTTACTTATCATATATTGGTACATATCATATATTAGTAGAATGGTATTATCTATTTTCTTGTAACTGTGAACTATATAAACACAGACATAGGTTTACACTATATGTGTTATCATTATCGAGAAGATCATACATTGTAACCTAGTAGCTCTCGTGATATTTTTATTCATCACTGAGAGAGAACAGTTCCATTGTAACAGAGTTTATTATATCGAATATATCTGTTTACTGTTACTTGTGTTCAAAATCGATTTGATTGTATTCTACACTGTATTCAACCCCCTTCTACAGTGTTGTGTGACCTAACAGACATATCCTGAGTTACACTTGAGAAAGTAGAAGTAATTGAGAAAGCTCAAGAGAAGCAACATGCCCAAATCTCTGAGGTCCTGGCTAATCAAACTTCTCAACAGGCTCAATTGAATGATATTCAATCTTCAGTAGAACTTCTTCTCTCACTCCTATTATCAGATGATGCTAAAAATGGGGAGAAGATAGTTAAGTCCAAATGCCCTAATGATCAAATACTGAAGAAGAAAGATGATGAAGCTGATGACCAGGGAAACCCTAGCAAGGGTAGAGGTCAAGTTCAAAGTAAAGGGCAGAGCAGCAAGGTTTCTTCAAGGAAACTAATTACTGAAGCAAGCAAATCTTCTACTCAAAAGAAGACAAGTTCTGAAGCTGCTCAAACTCAAAATCCGATAGCAAGTACTGAAATTCAAAATCTGATATCAAGTTCTGATGAGCAAAATATGATGACAAAGCCTGATGTTCTGATACAAGGTGGAAGTCAAGATTCTCAAAGGTTAATGCAAACTCTGAAGCTCAAGGGAAAGCAGACTACTGTCTACTACAAGGATCCCAAGATTCAGACACTTGATGGGGAAATTTCTAGAAGATTTTTTCTGAAGCATAATCCAGGAATGGATTTAGAAAATCTGAAGGAGGAAGAAGCTAGATTTAAAGCTGAAAAGAAAAATATAAAGCCAAAAGCTTATGTTGCAAAGAAACCTCCAAGGCCTAAGGAAAAAGGCATTGTGATCAAGGAGAAGTCAAATACTGAGGTATCAAAGCCCAAAACAAGATCACAATATGAGATTGATCCCAAAGATAAAGGGAAAGGAAAAGTTGATGAACCAACCAAGCCACTAGAGATGAAAATTCCTCAAATCCAGATAAAGCCAGTGTGCAAAATGGTTCAAGTTACTGATGACACTCTTGCTGAAGATGAAGATGTTCAAACTCTGAAGAAAAGGAAGATTTCTGAAGAATCAAATATAACCTCTGACAAGGCTCAAGTTGTTTACAGTCAAGAACAGCAAGCTACAGCAGAAACAGTAAGTTCTGATAAAGTCATCAAGTCAACCTCTGACAGTGCTCAAGTTGATTTAGATAAAATGGAAGTAGTTGATAAAAAGAAACTTCTGTGGAAAAATGTCAAACCATCTGATCCAAAGAAAAGTCAATTACTGTCTACTTTCATGACTATTGGGTTAAATGCTAGAGAACCAAGAGACAGGGATGGACTAGGTTCTGATGAAGCTAAGATTAAAACAGGAGTTGAAGTTGCTACTAGAGATCCATTTCTATTGACTAACAGACCGCTTGAAGATGTTAAACGGAAACATCTCGATTAGGTTATCTATGTTCAAGTGGTACTGGATGCTTATGACAAGCACAATGTCAAGGAAAATCTTATTTTATTTCTTGAAGATGGAAGGACATATCAAATGTCAGAATCTGATGTGTTAAAAAAATCACTGAAAGAACTTCAATTCTTTCAATACCTTTTAGAGGTAAAGTCTGATATTACCAGGAGATGGTCAAATTTCATATTGAAGACCATCAGAGATAAAACAAGAATTTATGGTTCAAGAGTTACAGAATTCGTTCCTAATATTATTGAAGATGATGGAAGTGAAACTTCAATGAAGAAGGATTCTGCTAAGCTTGAAGTATTACTGAATGAGAAATGTCTATGCTACAATGAGGATTCTTCTCATCCTAGGGTAATAAGACTGAATGATGGTTTAGAAAGAAACCATATCTCTGCTTTAAGGTCTGCAATCTATCCGATTGGAAGTCAGAATGAAGAGATGAAGCAAGTCAAGACTACACTCTCTCAAGTCCTGAGGATTAAAGAAGAAAAGCTGATATCAAGCTTTGTCAAGAATCATTATGGATTCAGATTGACTCAGTGAGATTAGTAAAAGCTACAAGGATTGGAAGTTGTAGTTAGTTATCTAGTTAAACTCTTATTGCATTTGTACTTAAATGTTTTTAACATCATCAAATCTATTAACTTATATATTTTGTATAAATTACAAGTTGGGGGAGATTGTTAGATATATTTGAGATGTCATGTCTAATATGATTTGTGTTTAGTTTTTAGACCTTAACAACAGGACAAATCAGGACTTATTGAAATCATGACTTACTGGAAGTCAGAACTTAATATCAGAACTTAAGGTCATATCAGAACTTAAGTGCGGGAAGACTTCCATATAAGGAAGGAAGCTGATTTACAGGAAAAAATATCGAGACTAATACAAAAAGAAGATATGCATGGAAAGAGTTAGAGGACTGGAAGACTTGTAGAAGATATCTAATTGATATATTTTAGGAGACAAAATTGTATTCCATATCAATTAAAAGTTATCTTGTAACTGTGTACTATATAAACACAGACTTAGGGTTTACACTAGATGTGTTATCATTATCGAGAAGATTATACATTGTAACCTAGCAGCTCTTCGTGATATTTGTTCATCACTGAGAGAGAACAGTTCAATTGTAACAGAGTTTATCATATTAAATATATCTGTTTACTGTTACTTGTATTCCAAATCGAATTGATTGCGGTAACACTGTATTCAACCCCCTTTTACAGTGTTGTGTGACCTAACATGGGGGCATTTCAGGTTGGTATCAGAGCTGCGGTTATAGTAAACTAGAAACGAGAGTGTGTAGGAGTGTGTATAGCTATGTGAGGACGATTGAGCTCATATCGAGTTCCTGTTGGACTATTGGATATAGTACCAAGGAATAAGATAAGATAGGCGCATTCGTTTGAGATGGCTGTGTTGAACTGGATAGAGTTCGTAGCAGCTGCAGACTTCTATCGTGGAATCTTTCGAAGCTACTACAATTCGACGATGATGAAGATTATCGATATCCTCAAAAAATGAAGAAGTGTCTGGAATCGAATGGCGAGTCAATAGAAGGGTGCAAATAGAAGATAAGTATTAAGGCCTTGGCAATACCTTCTCTTTCTATAATTTCTTTTGACCTCTCTCAAAAAAGGGTATATGTTAGAGGATCCTAACACTCATTTTCAATCTTACTTGTGTTTTAAATGTGCCAGAGACTGTCATGAAGCCTATTTTTCAGGTTTTGATAGCTCTGCCAAATTATGATAATTTAACTTCCACTTTTCTTATATGGTGGATAGTTTCTTGGTGATGCGACACCATTTGCTCATTTTGTGCCAGAATTTTGTTCTTTGGATTTCATTTCCTTCAGAAATATTAGCTTTGAAATCTTTTCAGTTTTATTCATTTGATCTTGAATTCTTTTGATATTCTTATATTCTGACTGAGATGAACAACCCTAACAATAGGGGACACAAGATATGCCTGTTTGTGTGATAGGAGTTGGATGGGACGCCATCACTTGTGTGTGTTGTACCTACAAGAAGGTTAACAACCTTTAGTAGTGTCTTAATTTGGACACACAATACCAAGTTCATTTGATCATATTGATCTCTCAGTTATTCTCTTATTTCAACAATACTTTTTTTCACAAATTTAGATTTTGTCTCTTCTTTCTGAAATTCCATGATTTTATCATCTCAAACATTCGAAGGTATGCCAATTCAATTAAGCTGAGTTATCCTGGTTAAGTCAAAGCAGAGTTATGTGATGAGATTACCAAGATCAACAGTGGACTGCGATGTGGTTATAATATCAGTGGCATATATCGAAGTCATTCAATTTCTTTACTTCTCTCTCTATCTATCTATCTATCTATCTCTCTTTCTTTTCTTTCTCTCCGTCTTCCTCTCTATTCTTCTTTCTCTCGATCAGTAAAACGGATTCTATTGAAGAATTGGTCAAAAGGTATGTGGAAGAAATAATCATGGGAAGTGTAGCTCACATGATAACTGTATGGTATAAAGAATTGCAGTGTAGAAAAGTTGCATATGAAAGATTGGGAAATTGATTAGAAGACCCTTAGTGCTTTCTTTTGCTAATTCCGAGGACGGAATCCTTATAAGGGGGTAGATTGTAATATCCCATATTTTCAAATATTATTATTATTATTTGAAGTTGTTTATATGATTTTATGTGAATTTTGGTGAATTATCTGGTAATTGGAGTGATGTTTTGGATGTTTATATGTGATATTCTTGGAGTATACTAATTTTTATATGTGCAGAATAAAGTATAGATAATTGTGATATTTTTCTGGTATTTTTAGGATTGTTATATGATTTTATAATAATTTATAAATTTATTAATTATTTTCTAAGTAATTATAAAACGATTTAATAAAGTCGGGAATCGTCCAACTTCAACTGTTTTTGGGTATTCTACAACCTGAAACTCTTCCGAAAACTCCTTCTTAACCTAATCTGGATATTCTGAACATTTTCCGTGTTTTAACTTTTTTGATCTGGATACGGTTTGACTCGTACGTGTCCCGGCGTATAATTTTCGATACGATAATATTTTTCGGTAGATCAACAAAACCCATATTCTTGAAAGGCGGGATAATATTACATTAGTTTCGTATAAAGTATTTTATAAGAAGCCCAGTTTTGATAAATATCCAAATCTGATATTAAATTATATCATTTTTATAGTTACTTAGCGCGTAAGTAATGTATTTTCGGATCTGATAGGATCCAATAGGATACTTGTTACGTGTTTAAGATGCATTTATATGAATCGATCCGTAATTTGGACGTGTGTTTATTTCCATTATTCGTTTTATCTCGTTTTATGTGTATTTGAATATATTTTATGTGTTTTCAGTGTTTTCTGTTAATTTTTGCAGAATTTTGATACAAATTCTATATTTTACTGTTTTTAAAATTTTTCTCCGTAATTATAATTTTGGGGCTTAATTATATTAATTATGGGAATAAAAACACCCTAAATTGATTTTTGGTATTTATTTTTCAGAAAATATAAATAGCTGAAAATTGATTTCTTTATTCATTATTTTATCAAAAATTCAAGAATATCCTTGGGGGTGAAAATCTTGTTCTTCATCTATATCCAATAATTTCATGAGCCTCGGTGATCCGTTTTTGACATTCTATTATTCGAATTGAAGCCCTTTTCACGCTCTATCTACTGATACCAAAATCATCACTAAATAGCTTAAACCGGGTTCTTGATTTATGGGTATTTTTGGATGATTTTGAGTTCGTAAATAGCTTAAGAAATCGTTGCTGCAGTCGATTTGTGCTATTGGTTGTATCGTTTTATTGCTTGATGATTATAGTCGAGTGTTTGTTTTTTCATTTTTAAATTCGATTTTTTACAAATTATTGATATGTTTGTGATTGAATTTGGTTATGTGGTTAGATTGTTTGTATTCTCAGCTTCGTTTTTATATATTTTCCATTGATTTTAACTAAGAATTGATCGATGTTGGGGTTGACCGGAAAGGAGCTTGAATTCGCCGGCTTCTATGGTTTTTTAGCCGGAATTGACGAACCACTGTTCGTTTTCGGTTGTTCTTGATTGGTTCGTATAGCTGGATTGCTGGTGTTTGTTTTGCACTAAAAATAGGGATTAATCGAGCCATTTTACTGGCCGTCGAAGCTTGCCAGAAGCCCGGTTGGACCGCCGGAATCTGGGCTCATTCCAGAAACCGGCCGGTGTTCAACCCGGACCTGGCCGAGTTCTTGGCGACCCGGTTTAAAACCCGGGTTCAATCCAAAAACCCCCTTTCATGTTTCCAAAAACATGTTTCTGCAGTATTTTCTTTTATTTTGAATCAAAATTTGACTTTTAATTCTAAAATCTTTTATTTTAATTCCTAAAATCATTTTTAAATTCCAAAGTTAATTTAGTTAATTATTTTAATAATTAACTGAATTATTTTAAATTCAAAAAATTTATTTTCTTTTATTATTTTCAAAAAAAAATCCAAATTTGATTTGATTATTTATAATTTATTTTACTTAATTATTTATGGATTTAATTGATTAATATACCATTTAATCAATTAATTTTATTTATAAATAGTTAAATAAAATATAATTATTTATAATTAATTAAAATAATTCTAAAAATTATTTTGTGCTTTTAAAATTTATGTTTTGGTATTTAAAAATTAATTAATATTATTATTAACTGATTTATTCTTATTTTATTCGTAATAAATAAACCGTTCGTCCGTTTAATACGAAACGAACGCGTATAGACTTAGAAAAATATTCCGCTTTCATTAAAAATACGTTCGTGACCCAAATCCTTTTGTTTTGAAAGATCTCTTGTTTTGCAAATTGATTTTGAGTCGCGTATTGATTGAAAAGTTATAATTTCACCCGAATTCAGTTTTAAACGTACCCAGTCGAACCTTTTGATGAACCGAGTCATATGTGATATGAATTATGTGATATGCGAGTTACGTGTTTACCTTATATATAAATTATGTGCATACGTGAGTCAAGAGTCTTGTATTTGACTGTCTTCTTTATATTTGGGCTATCGTATAGGTAGACGATAGGATTTTGACGCGCAATTCATCGAGTAATTATCGTTTAGGCGATTAAAATTGTATCTTTTAATTATAGATGCGGATAGCTCGAATTGATCGGGACCAGACACTGGAAAGAATGAGATGGAATGATATTGGATGTTTGGCTTCTAGCAATAGCAGGAGCAACATATCAGTAAAGTGTTGAAAAAAATGATGGTGATGTTTTGAGGCAGAATGTCAGAATAGATGCGTCTTTGCGAATGTCACTAACTGCTAAATCTCAAACGCAAGTATCCCTATCATTACTTATTGTTCAAGTGATATTTATTTTAAATCTTCTCATGCAAGTATTGCTTTCCCTATTCTCAGTTCTGAATAGATAAATGTTTTACATATCGCTGAATTTAATGATTCTGTTTATGCAAGTATTCTTCTGCTATTCTATGTTTAGAATAGCTAAGTGATTTTACTTATCAAATTACTGGATTTATAGAGGTTTTGGATTTTGAGAAAGATGACGTTGTTTTGGTTTTTTTTCTGCCCAAGTAAATGGGCGAATAAAAGTTTATAAGGGTGTCGAGTATTATGACCCCTTTCAATAAAATGTTTTAAGATTGGATGGTTGTGTAAGAGGCCGTGGCGGCGGTCCAGCGGAGATTTAGGTATTATACAGGATATAATACCTTTAGGCCGATATGTGCCTTGGGTGCCCCATTTGTTTAGTTGGATATGCGCATACCGGTGTTGCTCCGCGGCTGATCACCGGCGAAAACACACCATCATTCGAGAATTCAAATATAAATTATCATATCATTTTTGACATTCATAGAATAAATGATTTATCAACTATTTCTGTTTTGGAATAATGGTGAAATGCAGTTTTGATTCATCAACTGATTTTTGCTGATACTTACTTTGTTGTTAAATATCAAAGCCGGTATTAGTATAGATGATTGATGTTGACTTCAGTATGGGATTTTGTGAGCATCAAAGTTCATATTGATATCTAATTGTATATGGCAACAAAATAAGTATTAATATCAAGAGTTCGGTTTTGAATAAAGTTTATGATGCAATCCATAGTCATTGCTTCTTGTTATTGTGATTTACGATATTTTCGTAAACACTATTTTACGAGTTTTATTCTCGTCAAGATTCAAAGTATTGCTGAAGCATTTCACTCAAAAATATCAAAATGATTTTGAATATAATTAAGGAATCAATTCTGGGGTTCCTCGACTAAAATTTTATGAGTCATCAATTATGATTTTAAATGTTCTGCTCTAATGCAGATGTCGGTTTTATATCAAAAAGACCCTATATTCGCTATAATGATCTTGTTGAGCATTTCTTTCGCTCATACTTGCCTATTTTTAAATTTTACCTCCAGTGAGGATTAACTTAGGTTGTTTAGACATGTAATTCGAGGAAGCAAAGAAGAAGCTTTTGAAAGGTGGTTGGTCCAGGGTTTGCGCACTAGTGTAAGTTTTATTGTATAAAGTTATTTATATTATATTATATTATAATTATGTTATTTTATAGTTGGGCCTAGTATACTTCTTTTCGAAGTTATACTAGCAGGTTAGTATTGAATTGGAATTTGTTGAAAAGAGTTTTAAAAGGAAGTGAAGATTATTTATGGAATTTGGAATTCTTGTTTCTAGAACTGTAACCTTAAAAGATCGTGGAGTAGTTTGGGGTCATAAATAATAATAATCTTCCGCTGGCATTCGTATATTGATTAAACAGGTTAATTTGGATTGAGGTTTCATAGTGAAGACCAAATCCCCTGACCCCGGATTTGGGGGCGTTACACCTAGGGACCTAACATTTACAGATTGGATTAGAATACTTCGGGACCTAATAAGTTTGGGAGCTAACAATTGGTGATCTGATAGTTGGGAGGTATAACGAGTTGGGAATATTGGTTAACAGGATGAATAAATGGTGAAGCCATTTTTGCAGCATTTAAAGGGACATGGTTGATCAGACTATGACTTGTTATTTCTTTTCCAACCAAGTAAAATATGAGAACTTCTTCAGTCAACAGCATACATTCCTTCTCTAAAGGGGAGATAAAATCTTAAATAATAGTTTGGAGGATTCCTCAACTAAGGGGGAGAAATAGCATGCAGGAGGAAAAAGGTAAAGCATATGTACACCACAAGGTTATTTCCTAGCTATTAGAAGAAGTGGATTGGTTCATCACTATTTTTGATAAGGGGAGAAGTTGTTTTCCAAAAGAGGAGTACTATTGATGTTTATCTACGGATCCTGTTATACGGGAGAGGTGGGAAACAAATGTGATCTCTGTTGTGCATATGTTGTATACTTGATGATTTCATAAAAAAAACACCTAAGTAGATTTTACTTAGTGAAATAATGTAGCACTCGACGGATAACTCATTACAGTCCCGACGGATGATGACTCATTATCCATCGAGTGAGTAGCTTATGTAATAATGAGTCTGTAGCACATTTCTGCATACACCTTTATATAAATTCTGTAGTAGCATATAAGTCATGTTGACTTTAACTAGATATGCAGAATAAGTTGATTAATTGTACATAGATGATGTCTTGTAATTCTGCATAAATGAATTGAAGTCAAGTGCCAAAATAGCTACCGACGGATGATTAACAAAGCCATCGACGGATGATCAAATGGCTATCAACGGATGTTTTATATAGCAGTCGATGGATGATCAATGAAGCCATCAACGGATGATCATAAAGTCGACGGATAATCATGTATTCAACGGATAAAGAATTCAAACATCAGTTGACAGTGACAACTGATCACATGCGTCGGGATGTATGTAAATGGAATGAGGAAGCCTATTAACCGGGTAATAGAGAACAAAGTAACAAAGCATTAGACTCGATAGTTTTTATAATGATTCTATCTTTTGATTTTGTAATCTTGGTAATATATAAACCAAGAAGTAGCAAATAGAAACTGTGATCTGAGATACAAAAAGTGAGAAACATTTGTAAGCAGAATTATTAGCATTTCTCTGTATTCTCAGTAGTTAAAATTTGTAAGCAGCTGTGAGCATTCTTGCACACAGAGTTCTCTCGATATAATATATATCTCTGGTGGAATTGTTTATATCCACCAGAAAGTTTTTAAAGACTCTTATTTTTAATTACTTATATTTTGATTCACTTAAGTTTTTATTCCGCATTGTGCTAATCAAAACACTTATATGTGTATTCGAGTTTGAACATTTTTATTTTAAGAAAAAGGTTCAAGAATTCCATTCAACCCCCCCTTCTGTAATTCTTGCTATATTGTTAAGGGACTAACAGTTGGTATCAGAGCAAGCTCTTAATCTACAAAGAGTTTAAAGATCAAAACAATTCAGCAAGATGAACAAGAAGGATGTTGGAGTCAAGATTCCTTTTCTAGATAAAGATACCATAATTGAAAGGTAAAGATGCATCTTCATAAGCTTTCTCAAGATGAGGCCTATGTGGACTGCATAGAAAGAGGCCCTCATGTTCCAATGAGAGCTGCAACAGGAAACGAGCCATCAGTTCCCAAGACACGGTATGAATGGTCTGATCCTGACATTGAACAAGTCAGGAAGGATAAAAAGGCCATGAATATTTTGTTTAATGGAGTTGATGCAGACATGTTTAACAACATCATCAACTGCAAAACTGCCAAGGAAGTCTGGGATACTATACAGAGAATCTGTGATGGCACTGAGCAAGTTAGAGAAAATAAGATGCAGCTCTTGATTCAGCAATATGAGTATTTTCACAATGAGGAAAGTGAGTCACTCACTGACATTTTTAGTAGATTTCAAAAACTACTAAATGCTCTTAAGTTGCATGGGAGCGTCTATCAGACTAAAGACTCTAATCTGAAATTCCTTAGATCTCTTCCAAAGGAATGGAAACCAATGACAGTCTCTTTAAGAAACTCACAAGATTATAAGGAGTTTACTTTGGAGAGACTGTATGGAATCCTAAAAACCTATGAGCTTGAAATAGAGCAGGATGAAAGGATGGAGAGAGAAAAGAAGAAAGGAGGATCCATTGCACTAGTTGCTGAGTTGGAAAAGGAGAATGAAGTGAAGATGGAAGCTGTTGAATCAACTTCAAAGGTCTGTGAAAACAAGGGCAAGGGGCTTGCAGTAGAAAGTGAAGATTCATTGAGCCAAGATGACATGGAGGACATTGATGAGCACCTAGCATTTCTTTCCAAAAGATTTGCCAAGCTCAAGTTCAAGAAGAACTTTGGAGCAGCCAAGCCAAATAGAAACATGGTGGATAAGTCAAAATTCAAATGTTTCAATTGTGGCTTGGCAGGGCATTTTGCCAATGAGTGTTGAAAGTCAGATTCCAGTAAAAAAAAGTTTGAGTCTGTGGATTACAAGCAAAAATACTTTGATCTACTCAAACAAAAGGAAAGGGCTTTTATTACACAAGAAAATGACTGGGCAACAGATGGTCTGGATAAAGATGAAGATGTCGGCTATGTCAATCTAGCCCTAATGGCCAAGTCTGATGAGACAGAGACAAGTTCCTCAAGCAATCAGGTAATTACCACAAACCTTGCACATTTATCTAAAGCTGAATGTAATGATGCTATAAATGACATGTCTACAGAGTTATATCACTTGTGTGTTACACTTAAGTCTCTTACTAAAGAAAATGCTAAAATTAAAGAAAATAATATGTTTTTAAGTGAGAGGAATAATGTGCTTGAGTCTCAGTTTATTGATTTTGAGAAATTAAGAATTGAGTGTAAGATTGCTAAAGAGGAATTAACTGAGTCCTTGAAAAAGGAAGAAATTTTAAAGAAGCAGCTCGAGCGTGAACAAGAGGTGATTAAAGCTCGGAAAACATCAAGGGATGTCCATGCTCAAATCACCAAAGTTCAAGGAATCGAGTCTTTCTGTGATGAAGCCTGGAAAAAGAACAAAGAAAAACTAGAACCTAATTTGGTAGATGGACTGCTAACAGATGTAGACTCGACGGATGATGAGGACTATCCGTCGGATAATAAAAAGTGTTATCCGTCGAATGATGAAAATCCTCATCCGTCGGCTGTGAGCAAGCCCATTAGCAAAGCCAAACTAGTTAAGCTAAATGAGAAGTATGGGTCTGTTTCCAAGAACTTTGTTTCAGGAGAGTCAAGTCAAGTTAAGAAAGGGAAAAAGGCTAATGTTGGTCACATGACTGTCAAACAGTTAAGTGACAGACTTGAGAAAATTGAGGTAAAAACAGAGACTAAAAGGAAAAACAATAGGAATGGTAAAGTAGGGATTAACAAACACAATAACTACACACCTGATAAATATGATCCTAGAAAAATCTGTGTCAAGTGTGGTAGTGTAAATCATTTATCTGTTAATTGCAAATCTGCCATGCCTACTCCCATGTCTGTTTAGTCTCAATTTCCTAACATAAATGTCATGCCTCCCATGCCTGTTAATGTTATGCCTACACAGAACATGAATGCACAGTTTGCTAATATGCCATTTGCACCTAATCCTTATTATGCTGCATATAGTATGCCATAAATGCCATTTAGCATGCCTTATTGGAATAATATGTTTACACCAAGCATGCCATTTCCTGTTAGTCATAATATGCATGATAATTCTGTTGCAATGAATGGTTTAAAAGGTCCAATCCAAATGACTAAGGACAAATCTGAAATTCCTAAGTCAAATGAGATAAGACCTAAGAAACAGAAAAAGAAAGCTAACAAGGCAGGACCCAAGGAAACTTGGGTACCAAAATTAACTTGATTTGATTTTGATGTGTGCAGGAAAACAGAAAGAATCTTTGGTACTTGGATAGTGGTTGTTCAAGACACATGACTGGTGATTCTACCCCGCTCACAGAGTTTAAGGAGAGAGCTGGCCAAAGTATCACTTTTGGAGATGACAACAAGGGTTATACTGTGGGATATGGCTTGATTTCAAAGGACAATGTCATCATTGAGGAGGTTGCCTTAGTGGATGGTTTCAAACACAATCTGTTGAGTATCAGCCAACTTTGTGACAAAGGTAATTCAGTAACCTTCAACTCAGAAGCCTGTGTTGTGACTAATAAAAGAAGCAACAAAGTGGTTCTCATTGGTGTGAGAAAAGGAAATGTGTATCTAGCTTATTTCAACTCATCCAAAGCAGAGTCTGTAACTTGTCTTCTCAGTAAAGCAAGTCAGGATGAAAGTTGGCTATGGAACAAGAAGCTATCCCATTTAAACTTCAAGACCATGAATGAGCTGGTAAAGAAAGAACTGGTAAGAGGCATTCCTCTAGTGGAGTTTTCAAAGGATGGACTGTGTGATGTCTGCCAAAAAGGGAAGCAGATCAAAGCATCATTAAGGAAGAAACTTGATTCAACAATTGAAGAGCCTTTGCAACTGCTTTACATGGATTTGTTTGGACCAGTCAATGTATTATCCATCTCAAGGAAAAGATTTTGCCTAGTAATTGTAGATGATTTCTCAAAGTTCTCTTGGACATATTTCCTAAAATCTAAAGATGAGGCTAGTGAAATCATCATCAATCACATAAGGCAAGTCAACAATCATCCTGATTTCAAAGTTAGAAGAATCGGGAGTGACAATGGAACTGAGTTCAAGAATTCTATCATGAGAGCATTTTGTGAAGAAAACGGGATTCTACATGAGTTTTCAGCAGCAAGGACTCCACAACAGAATGGAGTAGTGGAAAGAAAGAACAGATCACTTATTGAAGCTGCAAGGATAATGCTTGAAGAATCTAAACTACCAACATATTTCTGGGCTGAAGCTGTAAATACCGCATGCTACACTCAGAATATTTCTCTTGTTAATCAAGCAAGATGCATGACTCTCTATCAATTGTTCAAGAACAAGAAGCCAACTCTGAACTTTCTTCATGTCTTTGGCTGCAAATGTTATATCCTGAGAAATCAAACTGATCAAAATGGGAAGTTTGATGCTAAAGCAGATGAAGGAATTTTTGTTGGATATGTTGTTGGTAAAGCATATAGAGTCTATAATCTAAGAACCAACATTGTTGTGGAATCCATACATGTTGTGTTTGATGATAAAAAGATTGAAGGATTGAAAGATGGAGATTACCATGAGAGCCTCAAATTCGACAATGTAGAGATGGTTAGTGATGACAGTGATGATGAAAGTGATCAAGAAACGGTGCCTAAGGATAATGCAGACAAATCTACTACCAATGAAGCACAAAATTCAACATCTGTCGAGTTGCATAATGCTTCATCCGTCAGAAGGCAATCTGCGTTATCCGTCGGGAGACAACCTGCCTGTAATAACCCCAAAATTTTGAACTTTTTTTGTAACCCTTATGAATAGTGTTTTGCTGATATTGCTGAATAAGAAAACTGTTCATGCCACACTATGTAGGGGTTCTTTTATAGATATTCTGAGATTTTATTGGTACTCTATATGATATATAAGTATATGTAAAGATCGTCAGAATCCAAATTTGAACCTTTTGATTTTTCCCGAAAATCCACCAGATATTGAAAGAATTGAGTATAAGGTAACAGGATAAAAAGGATTTAAATTCAAGGATTTTAATAGAGGATCATAAAAAGGAATATAATGTATTGAGAAAGGTTAAGGGAACCTAAGTAATAAGATCCCGGGTATGATCCCTCAAATGATAAACGAAAACGAAAGTTAAGCGAACCGTATAACAGATCAGCGGTCATTAGCCAAATAATTAAAAGCTAATCAAAGAGATTAGTGGGGATGATGTCATCAAACCAATGAGAAGAGGACAAAGGAGGGAAGGTGACATCATATGGTGACATAAGCATGACCAAGCAAGTGTGTTGTTGGTTGAATTAGAACCACACAAAAGTTACCATGGTAAAAAGGTAATAAAACAAAACAAAACAAATCAAAAAAATCAACCAACCAAGCCAACAATTCATTTTCACCAAAAACACAACATTTTCTCACCTTTCTTCTTCCATGCTCTCGGCTTTTTCTTCTTTTCCAAAGCAAGAAAATCAAAAATCAAGTTCCAAGCATTGTTAAATCACAAGGTAATTATCTAAGACTCCTTATGCATAGTTATGGATATCCTATAAGTTTGAGCTCCTAAATCATTCACAATCTCTTTCTAAAAATCATGGAAGAAGATGGTGAATAGTGTTTTTCAAGAACTAAAATTTTTGTTCTTGAAGTTTTGTTTAGTTTAAGCTTGGATAAGGACTTTAAGGGCGATTCCAAGCCATTCTCTTGATTCTCCACTCTCCAAGGAAGGTATAACCCCTCCAAACCCTAACTTTATTTGAGTAATTAGGTTTAGTTTTGTTGATTTTAATTCATGGGAGGCTTTCTTGTTGTGAATGTAGAGATTAGTTAGTTTTGTGAAGTTTTGGAGTGGTAATTCTTGGATTGTTGATTAATGAACTTAAGTGTAGTTAAATTCAAGTTTAAGAATAAGTATAAATTGTTAATGTTGAGTTGTTGGGGCTGTTATGATGTAGTATGGATGGAGTTTTGATTGGGTTGTGATTGTGGATTGATTGTGGGTGGAATAGGAGTGTTTTAAATTTAGGTAATCGCGTAAACATAGTCGTCGTAATGTCTGATTTACTTTAGACTGTTTTTGTTCTTAACATTAGGACCCGTTAACTAACTGCTAGGTTTTGAAAATTGCCATGATTAGATAGTTCATGTTACGAGCTTCGTTTTGATATGTAGTTGGTTTGATTCCGATGTACGGTTTAGGAGAAACGGCCGTTTTAAGTAACGACGTTTCGCGAACGAATTATTACCCCTCGCCTTACTTTGAAACATAGGTTAAAGATCTAAAAGGACTAATTGGAGTATGAAACATTTATTTAAAGTGTGTTAGACAGTTGGTAAGGTACTCGCGAAAGAATCGCCTTAAAACTCGTAATGGTTAATTTATTAAAAATGGTGGAGCCGAGGGTACTCGAGCGACTTAAGAGAATCAGTAAGCGCAAAGCGAGCGTTAGAGTCTAAATTGGTTAAAGTATAGATATATAAGTGACTTTGGTTTAATTCCAACTTATATGTTGTTTATAGGTTACCAGACTCGTCCCAAGCCATTTATAACCCCCAGTCGCTCAGGCAAGTTTTCTATCCGTTATACTGTTGTTGTGATGTATATATTTGTACATGCATTATCTTGTGATAGATGCATAATGGTTACTTAGCAAATTCTTGCGATATATTGTAGCATGTGATATGGTATATATGCATGCCTGTTTCGTATTCTTGATACATATATCTGTTGATTCAGTTGATAATACCTATGCTAGAGATAAGCGGTAATTTGCATATACCCTTAGTATAGGGGACCCAAAGGTGAACTTTTTCTAAAACCGGGAGTCGAGGCTCCCGAGTATAATATATATATATGAATAGTTTTCAAAACTATGAATCGAATAAGGTTTATTCGATAACTTTATTTTATTAATGAATATTATCTTGAATATTCATTCGAGGGCTTATGATCCCGTTTATTTTATTATTGAATATTATTTTGAATATTCATTCGAGGGCTTATGACTCCGTTTATTTTATTAATGAATATTATTTTGAATATTCATTCAAGGACTTATGACTCCGATTATTTACTAAATAATATTCTGTTACGACCGGCATTTTATGTAATATTATTTGTGAATAATATTAAGTTAAATAAAAATATATTCAATGCTTGTACGTTTGTGTGAGTGAAAATTTCTGCATTATAAATTTGCTTTGGGTAGTATATGATTTTTCAAAGCAAGAATTTATTTAATTTCTTTATTTTTGATTTATAAGGAATGTTCTAAGCTTTGGAAAAATTTTCTTTTAAAAGACATTTTGTTCACAAAATTTTGAAAATGATTTTATAAAGTCTCTAAAAATCCAAGTTATTTTATGGTATAAATTTTATAATTTTTGAACTTGTATTTTATTATATAAAAATAAATCTTTGGAAATTAGTTGCTTAATAATTATCAAATTACATGATTACCCTTGCATGCAAACTCTCTTCTATTCAACCAAGGGGCAAGGAGGGCAATTCCAACCCCACTCACTTTCATTTTACTAGCCACATTACTATTTTGTCCTTGCATGCAAATCTACCTAACTAAGATTGGAAGGTTACTATTGTAATTTCTCTCATCCACTCACTTATGGGCAAATAAAAACCAAGTAAACATGACAAACACACCACTTTCACTCCACCATTTCCACACTTCTCCTCCCTCCTCCCTCTCCTCTCGGCCCTCCCCCTCTCCTCTCGGGTTTTTAGCCGAAAACCTACCCCCTCCCCTTTTCTTCATTCCACATTCAAGTTTCCACCTTCCATACAAGTAAATATTACTTCCTATATCATGATCATTCATATTTCAAAGAGTTTTGAGTAGAAAGTTTAAGTTTAAGGGTTGCATGTAAAGGTTTTAGTGAAACTCAAAATACAATCTTGATTCTTATGGATTTAAGGTTGTTTTCGAGAGGACTACAATAAATGGATAAGTGCCAAGTCTTGAGAAGGAAACTCTTGATGATTTAATGGCCATTTCCATCCATTTCATTCGGCCATGACCATATGGGAGCCGAATGAATGGTCCTTGAAATCATTCTTGTTGTTTTGTTCAATTTTTGCATGTTTATGTGATAATGACTTGAATTTTGTGGTGAAAATTTGATAAAACTCCTTGCATGCTAAGTGATCATCTAGGTATACCTTATGCTAGGCTTGCATGTCAATTTTAAGATGGAATATATGTAGAAAATATGTTGTTTTGGTTTGAAAAACCCGAAGGCATGCATGCATGTGGAATTCTCTTAGTTTGTTGTAAGATTTTGATCATTTGGAAAAGATTTTGTTAGTGAGCCTTAATTTCAGTAGGAATAATGTGATAATATTGATTTATGCTTCTTGTTGCATGGTAATAATTTGTGGTTATCTTTTATAAAAATATATATCTTGTTGTTTCAAAAGCATGAAGATTTGCGATTTGTTAAGAGTAGTCTCTTTTGTTTTGCCATAGTTGCACCTTAGGTAAGGATGATCTCACCAAGGTTATTTTGAGAAAAAGGGAGTTAGTTCAGTAGAATACCAAGTATAGGTCTTGGTTTAAGTATTTAGTTGTTGATAATTGGGTTTGTCAAGTCAAAACCTTGGAAAATGAGAGTTATAGTTTCTGCAGAAAAATCAGTCTAGTACCCTGAGGTTTAGAGTGAGTTTTGACCATGTCATTGATGTGCACTTTGAGGCCCAAGCCACCAGAAGTTAGTATGGGGAGTATATAATAGGTTTTAGGAGTTGGTTGGAGGTTTGCATGTCATTTGGTTAGGTGCACAAGTAGAATAACAAAATCTGTCCAGCAGGGGACAGTTTTGTTGCAACTTAGAAATAGGGAGATTTGGCCATGTCATGGGTAGGCCCTCATTAGGCCCAATTGGGCCTTAGTTAGAGGGTATGTCAGAGAAGTTTTTCCAACCATAGTTCATAGGATATGAGCTAGAACCATGTGTCACAAGTTAATTCAAGTCAGGGCATTTTCTGCCCAGAAAAACAGGGGTACCTTGGACTTTTAGCTTAGGCCCAAGAAGGCCCAAGCCAGGCCTTTGAGCCACATCAAGCTTGTGAGATGCCCTTAGGTCAGGAGAGTCTTGTGTAAAAATTTTGAAGAAAAACTTGTAGTTTAAGAGTGTCTAATGCACTCAAGAAACCTTAGTTACCATTCTGAAATTTGCACCAGTGAGCACTTTCACTTATCACATAGTTTTAGGACACTTAGAAGTGAGTATTAGGTCGACCACCATAGTTGTAAGATAGTATAAGGTCAGTAGAACAAAAGGCACAAGTGAGGGTCAATAGGTTTTGGATAATTTAGGAAAGGCACATTGAGTTAGGAAGCCCAAATTCGAAGACTTCATTTAGTTAGCGACCAAGTAACTTAAGTGGTGAGTCGAGATCATCCAAGCCTAGTGTGGCATTATGGTGTATATGATGTTATTTGGTATTAATATACGATATGTGATTATGTGGCTACGTGTGTACATTTGAAAATATAAATGGTGGATATGAATTAAATGTGTATAGGCCTAAGTGCCATCCATGTTTAATTTCGGGTTGTAAATAGGTTAAGATGGAAAGAATATATTATAATGAGGATTATTATTATTTATGTAGGATCTCGAGACGAGGGAAAACTTGCCATAAAAGTCGAGTGAAGCTCCAATTGTTGCTCCTACCAGTCAGACCAGACCAGTCTATCTCAAGGCAAGTGATTCAACTTGACCTTCGCATTTACTGTAAACAGTTCATATATATATCGATGCAATTATCCTGAGTCATTTTGATATATTTAAATCAAGAGTATCTTTTGTTTATCTTTGAGTTACATAGAGATGCCATGAACCCTCGAGTACGTATTGCAAGTAGTTCAAAAGTCTTTCATGATAGTTTAATGCCATGATAAAATAGAGATGTGTTATAATACCTTATTGATCCTTTTGATTATCATGCTATTGATCCCTGAGAAATCTTGATGTTGCACCCTGATGCTTTGATTCAACTCTTGAAATAACCTCGATAGAAACTTTATCTTGATACCTAAAAGCCAATCTTTTCTTAAATTCATTCATGATTGTTTGATAACCCTATCCTTACCCTAAAGCTTGATACCCTGTTATATCTTGAGCTGATGATCACTTCCTTTATATTTTAGCACCTCTATCCTATTGGAACCAGTGATGCTTATCTTCTTGATGTTCTAATACCTATACCTTGTCTACAACCATTGCTTTAAGCCTAGTTTGGCATTACTCTCTCATATTATCCAGTAGCCTTGCTTAATTTCCTTGTCAAAATTCTTGTTTATGGAAATCTCTCGATTATCCTAATATAGTAAAGTCTAGTGGATCATGGCCCTGAGATTTAGTGTCATATTTCCAGTGTTTCAAGTTGATCTATAATCCCCTGATAAAAAAAAATGATTTCAGTCAAAAGAGATTTTGTCATAAATCGGCATCAGTTTTCAAAATGAATAAAAGGTGGATTTTTCAGTCCCAAAGGGGGACAAATGTTTTCTTGAATGGTGGATCTGGACTGAGACGCGAGTCCTTTCCACACTTATATTAGGCTTAAAAGTTGCCTAGGGATTCCCAATAATGTTTTAGAACCCAGCGAGGTTCGGGATTACTTCGCGGCTGATCACCGGCTGTAATCCGTAGCGTCATAAAATGATTTTGATTAAGAATGGTTTTAATTTGTTTTGATGCAAGCAAAATGATGCCAACTCACATAAGTTTTATCTCTCGATTATCATTAATTATGTCATTCCATTGTCATTCCTAAAGGTATATCTCGATTTATGCTTTGCGTTGTATTGTTAGCACTTGTTGAGCTTTTGGCTCACTTCTTGCTTTACCCTGATATTACAGCTAGCAGCCATGGTTAGATTCAAGCAGACTGCCCGTAAGACCTGTGATGCTGATGCTTATGTTCGAGCTCAGGTAGAATAAGTAATAATAGTTGTGTGAGGACTCGGTATTTGTAATCAGATGTAATAGTTGGTAGTGTTGGGCTGTTCCAAACCCTAAACTGTAAGATCTTGGATTTTGGTTGTGTAATACTCATTAAAATGATGTAATAGCTATAATTATTTTGCTATTTAAGTTGGGGGTGTGACAGGTTTTGGTATCAGAGCTACGGTTTAGAGTCCCTGGACAGCCCAAATAGGTTATAGGATTTGTGTGTAGGTTATAGATATTATGCGAGAGAGTAGGTTAAGTAAATTATTATTAATACTCCTCTTATTGTTTGTCAGCAAAGGGCGCATTCCTCGTCATCCTCTGGGTCGGACGACACTATTGCTTTCTCCGTGTATGCTGAGTTGAGGCGCGAGTTCGACATGCTTCAGGGCAAGTACGACCGACTGATAGACCGACTGAAGAACGTGTATCCGGACAGCCGAAACTATGAAGGGAAGCCCAAGGAGCAGATGATTGCGAGACTTGAGACCTTGGTTCGGTACGTCAACACTAAGTTTGAGGAGATGCCAGCACACCGGGACCGTACCAGCCAGTATGTCATTCAGATGGTGGCGGATGAGCTCCAGAGCATTGTGAAGACGCTTCGAGAGGAAAAGACTACCAAGCTCCGTTCAGATGGAGTGGAGCCTTAGTTCTTTCCATTTACCTTTCATGTTGTTGTACTATCAAACTCTATGGAATCCCCAGTTGTTTCCGTCTTTCCTTTAAATAAGCCTGTTATTTCTAGAATCAGACTATGTCCCAATCCTATGTACTGTGACCTTTAAAATTTCAATAATTATGTGCTATTGTTCCATCTGCTCTCAACTGTTATTTTATGTTTTATCATCATATCTGCTTAATTTGGAAACTTGACCCCATATGTAAATGCGAATGCCATGCGATACCCTCGAATCATTTTATCATTCATATTTGTTATAACACAACTCTTATTTCAGGATCATGCCTCCCAAAAAGAAGAACCCAACAACCACCTTCACCACAGACCCAAACATTCTTCAACTACTGGAAACCTTGCAACAGCAAACCAATGCTATAGCTCAACAACAACTAACTCTTCAACAACGAATTGAAAACCAAGATAACCGTGAGCCATATCAACCACCTGAACCACCAGTACCACCAAGACAAATTGTCACTTTCAAGGCTTTTCAGAGTGTGAATCCACCTGTATTTCATGATACCACTGATCCAGTGATAGCAAACACATGGATCAAGGAGATGGAAAGGGCTTTTGAGTTGGTACAGTTAGGAGACGATCAGAAGACGCTGTATGCCACTTACTTCTTGAAGGGAGAAGTCATTTATTGGTGGGAATCAGTAAAAGCTATGGAAGTCACTCAGCAGATTTCTTGGGAGAGATTTAAGAAGTTATTTCTGGACAAGTATTACCCTAAGTACATGCAGAATCAGATGGAGCTAAAATTTCTTGAGTTAAAACAAGGGAACATGACTGTACTGGAATATGAGAAGAAGTTCACTGAGTTGTCAAGGTTTGTGACAAAGTATACCAGCACTGAGGAAGAAAAAGCAAAGAAATTTCAGCAAGGATTGGAGCCTTGGATCAGAGATAGGGTGGCTATGTTTGAGCTTGAGACTTATGCGGGAGTAGTACAGAAAGCTGCTCTGATTGAGAATAATGGGATGCAGTCAAGGAAAGAGAGGGATAACAAGAAGAGGAAGGTTCCATTTTATGGAGAAAAGTCTGAAGCTGGAAGTTCGCAAGATCGGAATGTAAAGAGGATTGGTTTCCAGAAGGGCGGAAATTTTCAAAGGAAAGGAAATTTGGGCAAAAGGCAAGAATCAAAAGGGAACAATCAGGCAAGCCAAGGGCAAGTTGGAGAAAACAGGTTCCAGAGGCCAGAATGCAAGCACTGTGGAAGAAGGCACCCCGGAGTATGCAATAAGCTGAGTATGACCTGTTATAGGTGCAATCAGAAGGGACATTTGGCAAATGAGTGCAAGATGCCGAAGCCAGGAGTTACGTGCTACAAATGTGGGAAGACTGGACACATGGCTAGGGAGTGTAAGGCAACAGGACCAGTCAGAGCTCTGATGAACGTGGCAAGTACCAGTGCAAGCGTGCCAGCTGAGGTATTGGCATTACCTCCACCACCCGCACCAACCCCGCAAGCAACAGCAAGGACATTTGATCTAAAGATGAAAGATGCTGTTCAGAATTCTGAGGTGATAGCAGGTACACTTTTACTCAATAATGTCAAAGCCAAAGTATTGATTGATTCGGGAGCCACAAGATCTTTCATATCAGAATCTTTTGTTGATAAGATCCAATGTGATAAAACGGTTATGAGTGAGGTAGTAAATGTGGTAATTGCGAACCAAGAGAAGATTCCTGTGAATCAATTTTGTCCAAAATGTGAGATTGATATTTCGGGATATAAGTTCTCGGCCGACTTGATACTCTTCAAGCTGGGAGAGTTTGATATAATTTTAGGAATGGATTGGTTAGGAGAGAATAGCGCTCAGATAAATTGTAAGACCAAGAGAGTGTATTTAAAGACGAAGAGTGGAGAGAAGGTAGTATTTAAGGGACAGAGGCAAGAGCGACTATTTCTTACAATTATTCAGGCTAAGAAGTTACTTAGAAAAGGTTGTGAGTCGTTCCTAGCATATGTAGTGGATTCAGAGAGAGGCAGCCCCAGCATGGAAGATATTCCTGTAGTTAATGAGTTCCCCGATGTGTTTCCCGATGAACTACCAGGCTTACCACCAGATCGACAAATTGAGTTCGAGATCAACCTTGCTCCAGGCACGGAACCAGTTTCAAAGGCTCCGTATAGGATGGCACCAGCAGAAATGAAAGAGTTGGCGAGCCAGCTACAAGAATTATTGGATAAGGGAGTGATACGACCAAGTACGTCGCCATGGGGAGCACCTGTTCTCTTTGTGAAGAAGAAAGATGGGAGTATGCGTCTATGCATAGATTACCGGGAGTTGAATAAAGTAACGATCAAGAACCGCTACCCGCTACCAAGGATAGATGACCTTTTTGATCAGTTAAAGGGAGCAAAATGTTTTTCGAAGATTGACTTGAGATCGGGATACCATCAATTAAAGATCAAGGAAGAAGATATTCCCAAGACCGCATTTAGGACCAGATATGGGCATTATGAATTCCTAGTAATGCCGTTTGGATTGACCAACGCTCCGGCCGCATTCATGGATCTGATGAATCGAGTATTTAAGAAGTATTTGGATAAATTTGTCGTGGTATTTATTGATGACATCCTTATTTATTCTAAATCGGAAGAAGAACATATGCAGCACCTCTGGATAGCATTGGAGATACTCCGACAAGAGAAGTTGTATGCCAAGTTTACCAAATGTGAGTTTTGGTTAAAGGAAGTTCAATTTTTGGGGCATGTTATTGGAAATGATGGAATTAAAGTGGATCCGGCGAAGATTGAGGCAGTTATGAGTTGGGAGAGGCCAAGGACTCCTACGGAAGTGCGAAGTTTTCTAGGATTGGCCGGATACTATAGAAGATTCGTCAAGGATTTCTCGAAGATCGCCACACCATTGACCAAGTTAACCAGAAAGAATCAAAAGTTTGAATGGAGTGCAGAATGTGAAAATAGCTTTCAAGAGTTAAAACAGAAGTTGGTAACAGCTCCGGTGTTGGTACTTCCCGATGATCAAGGGAATTTTGTAATATTCAGCGACGCTTCACATAAGGGTTTGGGTTGTGTGTTGATGCAACACAGTAAGGTAATAGCATATGCGTCAAGACAGTTAAAGCCGCACGAGTTAAAGTATCCGACGCATGACTTGGAACTAGCCGCCATAGTGTTCGCACTCAAGATTTGGAGACACTATCTCTATGGAGAAAAGTGTGAAATCTACACGGATCACAAGAGTTTAAAGTACATTTTTACTCAGAAAGAGCTCAATATGAGGCAGAGGAGATGGCTGGAATTGATTAAGGACTATGACTGTTCGATAAATTACCATCCTGGAAAGGCGAACGTAGTGGCCGATGCGCTGAGTCGGAAGGAAAGATTGAATATAATGATAACATCAAAAGAGTTATCCGAAGAAATCGGAAAATTTGAATTGGAACTTTGTGCTTATGGGAAAGTCAAAGAAGTTTGTCATGCAATGACCTTTCAGCCAACACTACTGGAAAAGATAAAGAAGTATCAAGAGGAAGTAATGGAAAAAGAGAAAAATCAGTTATCTGGAGAAGAGATTAATACTAAAAGGGATGAGCAAGGAATACTAAGGTTTTCATCCAGAATATGGATTCCCCATGTATCTGAATTAAAGAATGAGATCCTCCATGAAGCTCACCATTCGAAATTTTCAATCCACCCGGGAAGCACCAAGATGTATCAAGACTTAAAGAAGAACTTTTGGTGGCCAAATATGAAAAGAGACGTGGCAGAATGGGTTGCGAAGTGCTATACCTGTCAGAAAGTAAAGGCAGAACATCAACGACCAAGCGGATTAATTCAGCCCCTGAAGATTCCAGAATGGAAATGGGAAAATATCGCTATGGACTTTATAGTAGGACTACCACGAACAAAGTCCGGACATGACGCAATATGGGTTATAATTGATCGTCTTACGAAGTCGGCGCATTTCCTTCCAATAAATGAGAAGTCGTCACTGGACAAGTTGGTTCATCTGTATGTGCACGAAATCGTATTAAGGCATGGAGTACCTGTATCAATAGTTTCAGACAGAGATCCCCGATTTAACTCAAGATTCTGGAAGCAATTCCAGGAATGTCTTGGCACGAAGTTGAATATGAGCACGGCGTATCACCCGCAGACTGATGGCCAGAGTGAAAGAACAATTCAAACAATTGAAGACATGTTGCGCAGTTGTGCAATCGATTTTGCTGGAAGTTGGGACGACCACCTGCCATTAATTGAATTTTCATATAACAACAGCTATCATTCCAGTATCGGCATGCCACCATATGAAGCTTTGTACGGCCGAAAATGTAGATCACCAACAAGTTGGGATGAAGTAGGAGAAGGAAGAATTCTCGGCTCAG
The DNA here is from genome assembly GCF_009905375.1 of Apium graveolens. NCBI lineage: Eukaryota > Viridiplantae > Streptophyta > Magnoliopsida > Apiales > Apiaceae > Apium > Apium graveolens. The sequence goes on from NW_027418098.1 coordinate 48,904, forward strand.
AATTGGTACAACAGTTGCATGACTCAGTCAAGTTAATTCAGAAAAGGTTGCTTGCTGCTCAAGATAGACAGAGGAAGTATGCGGATCCAGCGCGTAAGGATGTTCAATTCCAAATTGGCGAAGCTGTGTTGCTAAAAGTGTCACCTAGGAAAGGGTTGATAAGATTTGGCAAGAAAGGAAAGTTAGCACCTAGATACGTAGGTCCTTTTGAGATTTTGAGTCAAGTAGGAAAGGTGGCCTACGAGTTGGCCTTACCACCTCAGTATCAGCATGTGCATAATGTGTTCCATGTGTCGTTGCTTAAGAAGTACAATCCTGACGCTAGCCATGTGATAGAATATGAACCTGTAGAAATTCAGGCAGACCTGTCATTTGTGGAGCAACCGGTTAAAGTACTCGACTGGCAAGTAAAGAGTCTTAGAAATAAATCAGTAAAGTTAGTGAAAGTACTTTGGAGGAACCCTAAGGTCGAAGAGTCGACTTGGGAGTTAGAGTCTGATATGCGTTCCCGGTATCCTCATCTGTTCTCTTAGATTCTGGGGACAGAATCCCTTAAGGGGGAGAGGATGTTACGACCGGCATTTTATGTAATATTATTTGTGAATAATATTAAGTTAAATAAAAATATATTCAATGCTTGTACGTTTGTGTGAGTGAAAATTTCTGCATTATAAATTTGCTTTGGGTAGTATATGATTTTTCAAAGCAAGAATTTATTTAATTTCTTTATTTTTGATTTATAAGGAATGTTCTAAGCTTTGGAAAAATTTTCTTTTAAAAGACATTTTGTTCACAAAATTTTGAAAATGATTTTATAAAGTCTCTAAAAATCCAAGTTATTTATGGTATAAATTTTATAATTTTTGAACT
>NW_027418099.1:0-107112 GCF_009905375.1 Apium graveolens
CACATGAAGAAAGCCGTCTTACATCATGATGGATGATAAGACCATGGACTGAAGCCATTGTTGTGGATATGTTGTGAACTTGATGATTTCATTAATAAAACACCTTAGTAGATTTACTTAGTGAAAAATGTAGCACTCGACAGATAAGAAATTTTAGGTCCCGACGGATGACTCAATATAGTCCTGACGGATGATGATTTATTATCCATCGAGTGAGTAGCTTGTTAACAATAAGCTGTAGCACATTTCTGTATACACATTGTTTAGATTCTGTAGTAGTACTCAAGTCATGTGACTTTAACTAGATATGCAGAATAGGTTGATTAATTGTATATAGATGATGTCTTATAAGTCTGCATAAATGAGATGGCAACCCGACGGATGATCATGAACCCGACGGATAAAGAATTCAAACATCTGTGACAGTGACAACACAGTCACATGCGTCGAGTGTATGCAAATGGAATGTGGAAGCCTATTCAACTGAGTTTTAGAGAACAAAGAAGTATTGCCATTTCCATGCTATTATGAAGATATTCAAAGATGCTGGAATAGAATAATGAAGGAGCATAGTATTAGACTTGATAGTTTTTATTTTATTATCTTGTCTTATTACTTTGTAATCTTGGTGTTATATAAACCAAGAAGTAGTAAACAACAACACTAAGCAACTGAGCAAGATTATAATTCTCAGAGAAACATTGTAAGCTATATTTTTTTAGCATTTCTCTATAAACTTAGGTGTTCAAATTTGTAAGCAACTGTGAGCTACTTGCTACACAGAGTTCTCTTGATATAATATATATCTCTGAGAAAGTTTTTAAAGACTTGTGTTTTTAATTACTTGTGTATTGATTCATTCCAAGTTATTATTCCGCAGTTTGCAAATCAATTCACACAGTTATATATTATTAAGATAAAATATTTATATCTTTGTGAAAAAGTTTCAAGAAATTCCATTCAACCCCGTTTCTATAATTCTTGTTGCATTGAGGGACTAACAATTGGTATCAGAGCAAGCTCATAATAAACAAAGAGTTTAAAGATCACAACAAAACAGCAAGATGAACAAGAAGGACGTTGGAGTCAAGATTCCTTTTCTGGATAAAGATAATTACCATCACTGGAAGGTAAAAATGCATCTTCATTTACTTTCTCAAGATGAGGCCTATGTAGACTGCATAGAAAGAGGCCCTCATGTACCAATGAGAGCTGCAACTGGAAATGAGCCATCTGTCCCCAAGCCAAGGCATGAATGGTTTGATCCTGATATTGAACAAGTCAGGAAAGATAATAAGGCCATGAATATCCTGTTCAATGGAGTTGATGGTGATATCAATTGCAAAACTGCCAAGGAAGTTTGGGATACAATACAGATTATCTGTGATGGCACTGAACAAGTCAGGGAAAATAAGATGCAACTGCTAATTCAGCAATATAAGCACTTTCATAGTGAAGATAGTAAGTCTCTCACTGACATCTTTAGTAGGTTTCAAAAACTACTAAATCCTTTGAAGCTGCATGGAAGGGTCTATCAAACAAAAGACTCCAATCTTAAATTCCTTAGATCTCTTCCAAAGGAATGAAAACCTATGACAGTCTCATTAAGAAACTCTCAATATTATAAGGAGATTACTTTGGAGAGACTGTATGACATCCTGAAAACTTATGAGCTTGAAATAGAGCAAGATGAGAGGATGAAGAGAGGAAAGAAGAAATGAGGATCCATTGCACTAGTTGCTGAGTTAGAGAAAGAGAATGAGATGAAGATGGAAGCTGTTGAATCAACTTCAAAGGTCTGTGAAAACAAGGGCAAGGGGCTGGTAGCAGAAAATGAAGATTCTTTGAGCCAAGATGACATGGAAGATATTGATGAACATCTAGCATTTCTTTCCAGAAGATTTGCCAAGCTCAAGTTCAAGAAGAACTTTGGAGCGGCTAAGCCAAATAGAAACATGGTGGATAAATCAAATTTCAAATGTTTCAAATGTGGCTTAGCAGGGCACTTTGCCAGTAAGTGTAAAATGTCAGATTCCAACAAAAAGAAGTTTGAGCCTGTGGATTATAAATAGAAATACTTTGAGTTGCTCAAACAAAAGGAAAGGGCTTTTATTACACAATCAAATAAATGGGCAGTAGATGGTCTGGATGAGGATGAGGATGTCAGCTATGTCAATCTAGCCCTAATGGCCAAGTCTGATGAAACAGAGACAAGTTCTTCAAGCAATCAGGTAATCACCACTAACCTTGCATATTTATCTAAAGTTGAGTGTAATGATGTGAAAGGCATATGTCATAGCCTACTCGTTTATTCGAGTATTTAACTCAACTCAAATAAGAATGTAATAAGTAAATAGTGGATCTATCATCAGAGAGATCTCACAAAGTAACATCTGTCAAAGAATAAAGAAACATTGTTCATCTGCAGACTTGAAGATTCACTGGAAGAAGTTCAAGAATTTGATCATGCCTCAGTAATATAAATCAAGATCGTGGATTTAATCAAATGACAGAGATCTCGTCAAGGTATCATTTATTACAAGGATTCAATCAGAACAACAAAGTCAAGACATGAAGAAACGTCACGAAAGTTAGTCACTCATGAACCAGACAGTACATCGAGTGTCAGCATTGAAGTGGCGGAATTGATTCATAAGTCTCAGTGACTTTCAGAAGATTGTCAGAAGAATGGATGCTGCTCAGGGTTAGTATTAATTCTCTATTAATTAATTAAGTCATATAATTTAATTATGAAAATAATTTATATCTGCAAAGATTAATTATTTGATTAATTAAATTAATTGATTAATTAATTCTGAATTAACATTAAGGTTTTTCAGAATTTTAATTGGTTAAAATCTGTTTTAATTCTAAAAAGACAACTGATTGTACTAGTATGACAATCGGTATGACAATTGATAGTCATACCGAAAGTCATGCTAATTCAGTTGATTGTCTTGATAGAATTATTATTTAGATTAAAATCACTTATTAATTCAGTAAAACAATTTCATTTGAACTAATATGACAATCGGTATGACAATCAATAGTCATACCGAAAGTCTTACTAGTTCATTTTAATTGTCTTGCTAGCTCTAAAAATTGTCACACCGAAAGTATTATTGGACAAAGGATTGTCATACCAGTTCATTAATCTCGGCTGTGTTGATTAAAAAGCAGCAGAAGCATCCAATTAACTAACACACATACAGAGAGCAATCAAACAGAAGCCAAGAACAAAAAGAGAACAAGCAGCCAAATATTTCATCTTATCTGCTAATTCAAGATTACAATTTCTAGCTTGTAAAGTTAAATCCAATCAACTAGAAATCACTCTCTTGTTCTTGTGTATCAATCTAGCGGATTAAAATCCCTAGAACTTAATCTCAAATCGCATTTAGCATTTGATCTTTTAATTACAAAAATAGAAAAAGTTCATGTCGAATTTATTCTAGATTTGTAATAATTGATTTGAGATTAATCCCTTGTAACCGATACCGTAGTTGTAACACCTTTCAAGTTTAATAAAAGTTTTATTTAACTTGAATTTTGTTTCACAATTTTATTCCGCATTTTATTCGACTAAACGGTATTGTTTGCATTCAACCCCCCCTTCTACAAACAAATTGGGACCTAACAATTGGTATCAGAGCCTTCTGATTAACGTACAAATCTAGATCCTAGACTTTTGTGTTTCTTTCACTTCTTGAATTTTTTATTCACTCAAAAAATTCATAATGACTACACAAAAAGTTGGAACCGTTAAAATTCCACTTTTCGATAAAGAAAATTATGTTATGTGGAAGAAGAAGATGCTACTGTTTTTACAGGTTGCTAATCCCAAATATTTGCAAGTGTTGAAGAAGGGTCCAAAAATTCCTATGGTTATGGAACCAGAGGTAATAGAAAATGATGTGGTGATCACCAAAGCGAGAACTTATGTGAAGGATCCTGAGGACTTCTCTCCTGCTGAAATAGAAGAAGCTTCCCTGGATGCTAGCCTTCAATTAATCTTAGTAGATTCCCTTAATCCCCTGATGAATAGACATGTGATGAATTGTAAAGATTCCAAACATATCTGGGAAACTATTGAGATTATTAATGAAGGCACAGAGGAAGTTAGGGAGAACAAACTAGAAATCCTAACCTCTGAATATGAATATTTCAAATCAAATCCAGGAGAAGGAATCACTGAAGTGTTTGAGAGGTACAATGCATTGATCAACAACCTGAACATTAATGGTAAATACTATTCCATCAGGGAGGTCAACAAAAAGTTCCTTTTAACACTGCCAACTCATCTCGAACATAGAATCACTGCCATAAGAGAAGCAAGAGATCTGAGTGAGATTTCTTTGGAAAGGCTCTATGGTGTGTTAAAGACTTATGAGCTGGAGCAGATTCAGCAGAAGGAAGTTTACGGGAAAGGAAGAGTGGTCAGCACGTCTACTGCTCTAGTAGCTGATGAACAACAACAACAACCACAATATCAACAACAATCTCAACAGTCAGAAAGAATGGTACAGTCTTCCAAGGTTGAAGATAATGTGATAGTAGCAGAATTTGATTCTCCTACTACAAATCAATCAGGAGATGATTATTATTCCTTGGAAGAACTGGAGCAATTGGAGGATGAGTCAATGGCCCTGATTGTCAAGAGATTCTCAAATGTCAGATTCAAAAGGAATCCCAAGTTCAAGTACAAGTCCAACTACAACAGATTCCAGAAAGGTGGATCTTCATCCTCTAACACCAGCAGTGGTGGGTATAAAACAGGGATGGTTGATCGAAGCACCATTCGATGCTTCAACTGTAATGAGTTGGGACACTTTGCCACAGAATGCAGGAAGCCAAAACAAGCTAGGAAGAACTCTTACGATTCTAATCAGAAGAGTAAATCTGAAAGGGCGTACCTGGCAAAGGGAAGAAGCTGGGATGATACTGACAGTGAAGATGAAGAAGTTGGGAATCTTGCTCTCATGGCTAGTAATGCAAGCACCTCATCGTCAAGAAAAGAGGGCATTAAACAGGTACAACCGGTAGTGTGGATTCTTGACAGCGGATCGTCAAGACATATGACCGGAGATAGAGCCCTGCTATCAAATGTGGTTGAGAAAGCTGGCCCAGTGGTTACCTTTGGAGATAACAGCAAAGGTTTAACGGAGGGATATGGCTGTTTGCAAGCTGGAAATGTTATCATTGAAAATGTATATGTTGTGCAAGGACTTGAACACAATCTGCTTAGCATTAGTCAGTTCTGTGACAACGGCTACAATGTTTATTCGACAAGCTGAAGTGTCAGATTCTGCATAAGAAAAGTGAAAAACCCTCCTTAATGGGAATCCGGAAAGGAAATCTGTTCGTAGCTGACATGAACTCTGGAAGCAATCTTGAAGTCAATTGTTTCTATGCAAAGGCATCGTCAGATGAGAGTTGGCTATGGCACAAGAGACTTTCCCATCTCAATTTCAAAACAATGAATTCTCTTGTCAAAAGAGAATTGGTAAGAGGTCTGCCTCAGCTGGAATTCTCTCCAGAAGGACTATGTGAGGCTTGCCAGAAAGGAAAGTCAAAGAAAGCAAGTCACAAAGGCACTGACACATCTTCCATAACTGGTGTTCTGCAATTATTGCACATGGATTTATTTGGTCCAGTTAATATCCTTTCTATGTCAAAGAAGTGTTACTGTCTTGTGATAGTTGATGACTATTCCAAGTATACGTGGGTTTTATTTCTTCACTCTAAGGATGAAACACCACAAGTTGTGATTGATCATATCAAGATGATTGAGTTAGATTCTAACGTCCCTGTTAGAGCAATAAGGTCAGATAATGGGACAGAATTCAAGAATACACTTCTCAATGGATTCTGTACAGACAAAGGGATTACCAGACAATTTTCAGCTCCTAGAACCCCTCAGCAAAATGGAGTGGTAGAAAGGAAGAATCGTACATTGATTGAAGCTGCAAGAACGATGTTAAATGAATCAGGTCTTCCAATGTACTTTTGGGCTGAAGCTGTCAATACTGCATGTTATACTCAGAATCGAACTCTAATCAACAAAGACTTCATGAAAACTCCTTATGAGATTTTGAATGAACAGAAACCTTCTATCAAATACTTTCATGTATTTGGTGCCAGATGCTTCGTGCTCAAGGATGGAGATGATCGTCGTGGTAAGTTCGAGGCAAAGGCATATGAGGGTATTTTTGTTCGATATGGAAGAAGATCATATAGAGTGTATATCATTGATCAACACAAAGTAACTGAAAGTGTCAATGTTACATTTGATGACACTAAACTCCCTAGTATCCAAACTGAAGATCCTTCTGAGAAACTGAAGTTTGATGATACGTCAGATTCAGAATCAGAACATGGTCAAGAACCTGAGGTTGTTGCTGGTGAAGAACCAGTTAATCCTGATGATACTCAAGGTAATAGTGATGGAAACTTTGGCAACAATAGAGATACCACTGCTACTGACGGAGAATCTTCAAGTCAACATGGCAACAACTCAGGGGGAGATGCTGAAGGATCATCTAGTAGGACACAACATCACAATGAATTTCAAGGCGAATCATCAAGATCACATCTTCCAAGACAGATTGTCTGGAATAAAGCTCACCCTTTTGAGTTGATTATTGGTGATCCAGATGTTGGAGTCAGAACTAGACGTGCTACTCAAAATGAGTGTCTGTTCTCAGGATTTCTTTCTGAGATGGAACCTAAGAAAATTGAAGAAGCACTGTCTGATCCAGATTGGGTGATTGCTATGCAAGATGAACTCAATCAGTTTGAAAGTCAACAAGTCTGGAAACTGGTACCTAGGCCTGTACACAAGAAAGCTGTTGGTACTAGGTGGGTATTCAGGAATAAACTAGATGAAGATGGTGTGGTTACAAGAAACAAGGCAAGACTGGTAGCTAAAGGGTATTCTCAAGCTGAAGGCATTGATTATGATGAAACCTATGCTCCAGTGGCTAGACTTGAGGCCATCAGAATATTTCTGGCATTCGCAGCATTTTCAAACTTTAAAGTTTATCAAATGGATGTCAAGAGCGCCTTTCTGAATGGAAAGCTGGATGAAGAGGTATATGTAGAGCAACCTCCTGGTTTTGAAGATCCAGATCATATGGATTTTGTCTTCTTTCTTTTCAAGGCTATCTATGGGCTAAAACAGTCTCCAAGAAAATGGTATGACACTCTCTCTGAATTTCTTATTGAAAATAGCTTTATTAGAGGTGTCATAGACAAAACTCTCTTTTCTAAAAAACATAAGAATGATACTATATTAGTCCAAGTCTATGTGGATGATATAATATTTGGGTCTACTAATGATAATCTCTGTAAGAGATTTGCTAAGTTAATGCACAGCAAGTTTGAAATGAGCATGATGGGAGAGCTGAAGTTCTTTCTTGGATTACAAGTAAATCAAAGGTTAGATGGAACATTTATTTGTCAATCCAAGTATCTCAAGGAACTCTTCAAAAAGTACAATCTAGAGGATTCTGCATCAGCAAGGACTCCATCAACTACAGCTGTCAAGCTTGGACCATGTGAAAACTCCATTAAGGTAGATGTCACAAGCTACAGAGGTATGATTGGCTCGTTACTCTATCTTACTGCAAGTAGACCAGATATTATGTATGCTACATGTTTATGTGCAAGGTTCCAAGCGGATCCTAGAGATATTCATCTCGTCGCTGTTAAACGAATCTTAAGATATCTTAAGGGAACACCAAATCTAGGTATTTGGTACCCTAAAGAATCTGGTTTTAACCTTGTCGGATATACAGATTCAGATTATGCAGGAAGTGTTGTTGATAGGAAAAGCACCTCAGGAAGTTGTCAATTCCTAGGAAGCAGGCTAGTCTCATGGTACAGCAAGAAACAGCAAACAGTTTCCAACTCAACGGCCGAGGCTGAATATATTGCTGCTGGAAGCTGCTGTGCTCAAATCTTGTGGATTAGGAACCAACTACGAGACTATGGCTCTGTATTGAACAAGATTCCTATTTTATGTGACAATACAAGTGCAATAGCCATCACCAACAACCCTGTGCAGCACTCGAGGACAAAGCACATTGACATCAGGTATCATTTTATTAGAGAGCACGTCATGAATGGTACTGTTGAACTATTTTTTGTTCCAACAGAAGAACAAATAGCAGATATTTTCACTAAACCACTTGACGAATCCACATTTACCAGATTAGTTGGTAAATTGGGCATGTTGAATAGTTTTAGTGATTAATTTAATTAATATCTGGAATCTGTTCTTGAATGAATTTACAAATGAATTTTTCATAAATGAAAAATTCATTTGCAAATTTATTTTATCATTTTATCATAATTCTTGCTTATTTCTATGTAATATATATTATCTTATCTATTTTTATTTTCCCTTCTTGTTAATTTAAAATATCTCAGAATATTCTATTTCCTCTAAAAATATTTTTCTATGAATTTTTATTTGCTAAAATTCAACAGAAATCTATTTTTGGAATAAAAATAATTAATTCTGAAATATTGTCTTTGTTTCTGTAAAAATTATAAGTTTTTATTTTCAGTTTTACTATTTTGTAATATAGTTTCAGTACATATATAGAAGTCTGTTCCTTTTATTTTATTTTGTTTTCTACTGCAATGACAATCGGCAAGACAATTGAATTGTCTTGCTGAAAGTCATTTCAGTATATGTTTGCATATGTTTGTATATGTCGGTATAGTTTATACTGGCAAGACAATCGGTATGACTATCAATTGTCTTGCCAGTTTTAAACCATATATATAATTAGTTTCATTTTATTATTATACTGGTATGACAATCGGTATGACTATCAGATTGTCATACCAGTTATAATTTTAATACTTATTCTATTGTTTTTCTTTCTTTTTGCCTGGTATGACAATCGGTATGACAATCCCGGATTGTCATACCAGCTGTAATATAAAAGCGTGTGTGTATTGTTTTAAACCATTTCAACAGTTAATCACTTCTAAAAAAAATTCGAACAGTTTTTTTTTTCTTTCTCTCTTCACTTTCTCTCTTCTCTCTCTTCGAACCAAATCAATAGAACTGCTCTTTCCTTGCTCGAGTTTTTACTCAGCAAACTGATTCATCACTTTGTGATATATACATACAAGTATATATATACAGAGGTGCTGTTGGATTTTTCTTAAATAAAAACAAAAACAAATAAAAATCAGTTTGCCCCTTCAAATTCAATTTGTGTTTGTTGATTTTGAACTTTTTATTTTTATTTTCAATTTCTGATTTGTGTCTTTTGGTTTGTCAAAACTGTGTTTGTGAGTTAGGAATTTTAACGAGATACATTTCTGTCTAAATTTTTCGATTATAATTAATTTAATTCGAATTATTAAATTAATTTAATTAATTCAAATTTTCTTAATATTATTCTTAAAATTCTGAAAAGCGTGTGTCTTATTATTATTTTAAATGGCTCTCAATTTCCAAATTGTCGCGCATAATCAGGTTGGTTATTTTAATCCGGAAAAATGTGATGTTGAAAAATTTAAGCCATGGATTAGATTTTTAAATGACCATTCGATTGTTAGCTCTGCTATTAAATCAAATGTGATTTTAAACGTCGATCTACTTAGACTGATTTGCACAACTTCTACTGTGGCCGATGATTCAAAATCTTTTTCATTCACCGTCGCAAACACACAGTATGTAGTTGATGAAACAGTCGTCAATCGTGCGTTAAATTTTCCACTAGACAATTTCTGTAATTTACCCTCTGAAAATGATATCACAAATTTTTTCAATGCTATTCACTATCAAGGGGTGATCAATTTAACCAAACTTTCTAAATCAAATTTGGTGTCTGAATGGGATATTTTCTTCGATACACTTTCCAAAGTGTTTGCCAACTGCACAAAATCCAATTTTCATAACATCACTTCCACTCTGCAGTATATTGGTCTTGCAGTTGTTTTCAATCAAAGGATCAATTTTGGCAAACTACTTTTTCCCATTCTCTTGAGACGTCTAACTTCTGCTTTACGTGATCATTCTACAAATCGTAGGGTATCATGTTACTATGCTCGTTTTCTCATGCTTATAGCAGATCATCTACTCACCCCAGAACACAAAGCCCTTTTTGCTAACTCTGCTGTAACCGAACCCCCTCCAGTTAGCAAAAAGATTTACACTCGCCAAGACACAACCTTCAAATTTATGCAAGTTCCAGTACTTGTATCTGCTTTCATGGCCACTTATATTCCTTTACCTATTTTCAATCTTCCCGGCCATGAACAGCAACCTCAACCTCCAGTGGTTCAAGCCACCCAGGCTCTTCCATTACAGGTAGTAATTCCTCACTCTCACTCTCTTCCTACTTCTGTTGAAAGACCCCCAGTGGTTGATAGGGCTGACCATGAAGTTGTAGAACCACAGCTTCAATCCCAGGTCATAGAGCCAAACACAGAGTCTCATACTATCTCAACCTCTCCCCCACTGTCTAAAATGTTACCCAGGAGATTACTAGGAAGTAGTACATTGTTAAATATGAGTGAACCCTCAGCTCTGCCTCCTCCTAAGAAAAGAAGAACATATTCTGAGGCATCTGAAAGCCCATCCTTGTCCTCTCAACAGGACATGGACTTTGAAATGGCCAATGAACAGTTACTAGAGGCATTCTCTCAACAGGATGCATCTATTGAAATTCGCCATAGGGCCATGGCATCTTGTACTGAGTCAAGCACAATTCCATTACTCACAATGGAACCATACACTTCCCCAGATCATACTCAGGACACACAGCGAGGAGTGCACGTAGAGTCGGTTACAGTGTCTGCCATAGTTACGGCAGAAGAGCAGTCACATGCTTCAGAGGGAAAATCTGACTCTCCGCCATCTTTAATAGAGTCATTTTCTCCCCTCCCAGATCCAACACCTCTGGCTCCCTTATGGGATTCTCCACTCGCAGATTTATCTGGAGAAAATGGAGGGCAACTCGGTCAATCTATCCCTGAAGCAATTCAGACATCTATTCCAAAAGATTTGATAGGTTTGACTGAGGATCGGGACTCGCGAATTCCCATTGCACCACCACTGACCTCTCTTGAAGAGGCTAGGGTGATTTTTAATGCAGGTACAGAAGAACAGCAACTGGAAGACTCCTCACGAGCAATCATATTGAGAGAAACACATGCACGTGAGATGAGTGAACCAAACACGAGTGAAATTCAGGTGAGAGCACACACAGACACTGATACTGTAAACCTGTTAGCTCAGATTGCTGCCCTAAAAGAAGAACTTGCTAAAAGTCAAGCTGAAGCTCAAGCATTCAAAGCACAAGTGGTTGAACGGTCTTCTTCTTCCACCTCTGTCAACAATCAGCTTGCAATCATAAGGAATGACATCTCAGATCTAAAGACCACTGTAATACCAAAGCTCAATTCTATTCAGGACACTCCAAATTTATCAGCTGATGACATATCCAACTTCTGCTCTCTACACACAAGAATGACTTCTCTTGAAGACCTCGTTGAGATGAATCATTCACTGGACTCCTCAAGATTTCTAAAGATAGAGACGGGCATGGAACATCTCAATGAAGGGATGAAGTACCTATATTACATGATCAAGAATTCTTATTGCCCTAATGAAGAACAAAGAGCTTATTTTGAAGGACCGTCTGGTGGAGGATCAGGCTCTGGAGGTGATGGAGGTTCCAAAGGAAAGTCAGTAGAGGATCCCTCAACTAAGGGGGAGAAGAAAGGGAGTAGTGCCAAAGGGAAAGAAAAAGATACCTCTGCTGGAAAGAAAGGAAAGGCTGATGATGTCTACTACAGTGGAGAACAGGATGACTTTGACATTTTTGACATTCCCACTGAACCAGTTCAGGAAGATAAAGATGGGTTATTTGAAGCTGAAGAGGAAAGTGATTTTGAAGATTGGGAAGAGGAAGATACAGTGGATCCTATGTTTGAGAAAGAATTTCAGAAGGAGCAGTCAGAGATGAAAAGAAAAGAAGCTGAACTCAAGAAGGTCTCTCAAATCATTGACAGGAGGAAAGACATACAAAGAACAGAAACTCTTCAAAAGCAACGTCTTCATGACATTAAGGCTCAAGAAAGGAGAAGAGATGTCAGACTAAAGATTGGTGAAAAATGGGATGAAGCTAGGAGAGTACTCGATATGCCTCAGCTTAGCACTAACAATGATAGGCAGTTCTTACATCTTCTTGACAAGCTGGAAATCTCAAATCCTAACAATGACATGTACATGAATGCTATCAAGACTGAAGTCTCAAGGATCACAGCTGCTTTTGATAGATCCCTAAATGAGATGAGCATTTTTGTATATTGTCAGAGTGAAGGATCTTTCAAGGTGTCACTTCATCTATTTGAGAATCGTTCTTTGTCAGAGATTTGGGTTCTTTTAAACAAAGTCAAAAGAAGCTCAGAATTGAATGAAGTTCTTCGAGAAAGGCTTAAAGAGTTTGCCAGCAGGGCTAGTCCTCAAGTGGTCAACAATCCTCATCAGGTGAGATTCTTTAAGTCTGATTGTCTTCAAATCTGTCAGCTAGATGTACAATCTCTTAAAGACTACTCAGCTAAGCATCTGGTCTGGATGGAACATCATTTGAGAACTGCTGGATATTCATCCATGTTGAAGACTCAAGCTGCTGACTTGATTCAAGCTTATTGTGAAAAGAATGTTAAAAGGTACAATCAACTCAAGAATAAGCTGAAGTCAGTTGGAGTTCAACCAGTCAGACCTGCAAGCTTCACTTCAGAAAAGGATCGTGTCTTTGACAAGGAATTGCTTCAAGATTTAGAAGAAGGTGAAGTCAGGAGAGAAGACAACTGAAGTCAATTAGCTCAAAACTCAATGCAATATGATTAGAGCGTTATGAATCAAGATAGTCTAATGTAGTTATATGTTCAGGCTAGAGGAACATCTATCTTGTATTCACTTGTAAATTTCATTTGGAATCTGGAAAATGTTAAATATAATCCAGAACTTTTCTGCTATTTACTTTACATTACTGTTTATATCTTTTTCTTATTTGTTAGTTGAGTTATCCTCTAGGTATTTGTTGTTATTGTCTAACAAGCAAATAGGGGGAGATTGAAAGGCATATGTCATAGCCTACTCGTTTATTCGAGTATTTAACTCAACTCAAATAAGAATGTAATAAGTAAATAGTGGATCTATCATCACAGAGATCTCACAAAGTAACATCTGTCAAAGAATAAAGAAACATTGTTCATCTGCAGACTTGAAGATTCACTGGAAGAAGTTCAAGAATTTGATCATGCCTCAGTAATATAAATCAAGATCGTGGATTTAATCAAATGACAGAGATCTCGTCAAGGTATCATTTATTACAAGGATTCAATCAGAACAACAAAGTCAAGACATGAAGAAACGTCACGAAAGTTAGTCACTCATGAACCAGACAGTACATCGAGTGTCAGCATTGAAGTGGCGGAATTGATTCATAAGTCTCAGTGACTTTCAGAAGATTGTCAGAAGAATGGATGCTGCTCAGGGTTAGTATTAATTCTCTATTAATTAATTAAGTCATATAATTTAATTATGAAAATAATTTATATCTGCAAAGATTAATTTATTTGATTAATTAAATTAATTGATTAATTAATTCTGAATTAATATTAAGGTTTTTCAGAATTTTAATTGGTTAAAATCTGTTTTAATTCTAAAAAGATAACTGATTGTACTAGTATGACAATCGGTATGACAATTGATAGTCATACCGAAAGTCATGCTAATTCAGTTGATTGTCTTGATAGAATTATTATTTAGATTAAAATCACTTATTAATTCAGTAAAACAATTTCATTTGAACTAATATGACAATCGGTATGACAATCAATAGTCATACCGAAAGTCTTGCTAGTTCATTTTAATTGTCTTGCTAGCTCTAAAAATTGTCACACCGAAAGTATTATTGGACAAAGATTGTCATACCAGTTCATTAATCTCGGCTTTGTTGATTAAAATGCAGCAGAAGCATCCAATTAACTAACACACATACAGAGAGCAATCAAACAGAAGCCAAGAACAAAAAGAGAACAAGCAGCCAAATATTTCATCTTATCTGCTAATTCAAGATTACAATTTCTAGCTTGTAAAGTTAAATCCAATCAACTAGAAATCACTCTCTTGTTCTTGTGTATCAATCTAGCGGATTAAAATCCCTAGAACTTAATCTCAAATCGCATTTAGCATTTGATCTTTTAATTACAAAAATAGAAAAAGTTCATGTCGAATTTATTCTAGATTTGTAATAATTGATTTGAGATTAATCCCTTGTAACCGATACCGTAGTTGTAACACCTTTCAAGTTTAATAAAAGTTTTATTTAACTTGAATTTTGTTTCACAATTTTATTCCGCATTTTATTCGACTAAACAGTATTGTTTGCATTCAACCCCCCCTTCTACAAACAAATTGGGACCTAACATGATGCAATAAATGACATGTCTACAGAATTATATCATTTGCGTGTTACACTTAAGTCTCTTACTAAGGAAAATGCTAAAATCAAAGAAAACAATTTGTTTTTAAGTGAGAGGAATAATGTGCTAGAGTCTCAGTTCATTGAATTTGAAAAATTAAGAATTGAGTGTAAAATTGCTAAGGATGAATTAACTGAGTCCTTGAAGAAAGAAGAGATCTTGAAGAAAGAAGAGATCTTGAAGAAGCAGCTTGAACGAGAACATGAGGTAATTAAGGCATGGAAAACATCTAGAGATGTTCATGCTCAAATCACCAAAGTTCAAGGTATTGAGTCCTTTTTTGATGCATCCTGGAAGAAGAACAAGGAGAAGCTGGAATCCAATTTGGTGGAAGGATTGCTAACAGATGTAGACTCGACGGATGATGAGGGTCATCCGTTGGATAACAAAAAGGGTTATCAGTCGAGTGATATAAATCCTCATCCGTCGACTATGAGCAAGCCTGTCAGTAAAGCCAAACTTGTCAAGTTAAATGAGAAATATGGATCAGTTTCTAAGAACTTTGTTCCAGGAGAATCCAATCAAGTGAAGAAGGAGAAAAAAAAGGCTAATGTTGGATATATGACTGTCAAGCAATTGAGTGACAGACTGGAAAAGATTGAGGTTAAAACAGAGGCTAAAAGGAAAAATAATAGAAATGGTAAAGTAGGAATTAACAAGCATAACAACTACACACCTGATAAATATGCTCCAAGAAAAATCTGTGTTAAGTGTGATAGTGTAAATCATTTGTCTGTTAATTGCAAAACTGCTCAGCCTACTTCCATATATGTGCCACCTCATTTTCCTAACAAGAATGCCATGCCTTCTATGCCTATGAATGTTATGTCTACACAGAATATGAATGCACAGTTTGCTAATATGCCATTTGCACCTAATCCTTATTATGCTGCATTTAGTATGCCACAAATGCCATTTAGCATGCCTTACTAGAATAACATGTTTACTAATAGCATGCCATTCCCTGTTAATCAAAATATGCATGATAATTCTTCTGTAATGAATGGTTTCAAAGGTCCAACTCAAATGACTAAGGATGAAACTGATATCCTCAAGTCAAATGAGATCAAACCTAAGAAACGGAAAAAGAAAGCTAACAAGGCAGGACCCAAGGAAACTTGGGTACCAAAATTAACTTGATTTGATTTTGATGTGTGCAGGGAAACAGAAAGAATCTATGGTACTTGGATAGTGGTTGTTCAAGACACATGACTGGTGATTCTACCATGCTCACAGAGTTCAAGGAGAGAGCTGGCCCAAGTATTACTTTTGGAGATGACAGCAAGGGTTATACAGTGGGATATGGATTGATTTCAAAAGACAATGTCATCATTGAGGAGGTTGCCTTAGTGGATGGTCTCAAGCACAATTTGTTGAGTATCAGCCAACTTTCTGATGAAGGCAACTCAGTAACCTTCAATTCAGAAGCATGTGTTGTGACTAACAAGAGGAGCAACAAAGTGGTTCTCACTGGTGTGAGAAAAGGAAATGTGTACCTAGCTGACTTCAACTCATCAAATGCAGAATTAGTTACTTGCCTTCTCAGCAAAACAAGTCAGGATGAGAGTTGGTTATGGCACAATAAGTTATCCCATCTAAACTTCAAGACCATAAATGAACTACTAAAGAAAGAACTAGTTAGCGGCATTCCTCAAGTGGAGTTCTCTAAGGATGGATTGTGTGATGCCTGCCAAAAAGGAAAGCAGATCAAAGCATCATTCAGAAAGAAGCTTGATTCAATAATTGAAGAACCTTTGCAACTGCTACACATGGATTTGTTTGGACCAGTCAATGTGTTGTCCATCTCAAGAAAAAGATTTTGCCTAGTAATTGTAGATGATTTCTCAAAGTTCTCTTGGACATATTTCCTGAAGTCTAAAGATGAGACTAGTGAAATCATCATCAATCACATAAGGCAAGTCAATAATCATCCTGATTTCAAAGTTACAAGAATCAGGAGTGACAATGGAACTGAGTTCAAGAATTCTGTCATTAGAGCATTTGTGAAGAAAATGGGATTTTGCATGAGTTTTCAGCAGCAAGAACTCCACAACAAAATGGAGTAGTAGAAAGGAAGAACAGATCACTTATTCAAGCTGCAAGGACAATGCTTGAAGAGTCTAAGTTACCAACATATTTCTGGGCTGAAGCTGTAAATACTGCATGCTACACTCAGAATATTTCTCTGGTTAATCAAGCAAAATGCATGACTCCCTATCAATTGTTCAAGATTAAGAAGCCAACTCTAAATTTTTTTCATGTCTTTGGCTGTAAATGTTACATCTTGAGAAATCAAACTGATCAGAATGGGAAGTTTGATGTTAGAGCAGATGAAAGAATTTTTGTTAGATATGCTACTGGTAAAGCACATAGAGTCTACAATCTAAGAACCAACATTATTGTGGAATCAATACATGTTGTGTTTGATGATAAAAAAGATTGAAGGACTGCAAGATGGAGATTACCATGAGAGCCTCAAATTTGAAAATGTGGAGATGGTTAGTGATGACAGTGATGATGAAAATGATCAAGAAAAAATATCAAAGGATAATGCAGAAAAATCTACTACCAATGAAGCAAAAAATTCAACATCTGTCAAGTTGCATAATACTTCATCCGTCGAGAGATAATTTGCTTTATCCGTTGGTAGACAACGAGCTTCATCCGTCGGTACTCAAAATTCACCATCCGTAGGGTCATCAAAAGAAGCTGGAAGTCCGAATAGATCACTTACAGAAAGCTCCCCTTTCTCAAATCAAAGATCCATTAACTCAGGGGGAGTTTCTAATAATCAAAACTCAATCACACATCAAGACAACAATGAGGCCTCTTCATCTAGAGCTAATCTACCTCAACAAGGGAAATGAACAAAGGATCACCCCTTTGAGCTCATCATTGGTGATGTATCTTCTAGAGTTCAAACAAAGAGAACACCTCAAGAAGAATGTCTATAAAACAACTTTCTTTGTAAGGAAGAACCAAAGAAGGTAGAAGAAGCTTTGTTGGATCCTGATTCGATTTTAGCTATGCAGGAGGAGCTAAACAAATTTGAGAAGAATAAAGTATGGAAGCTGGTGCCCAAGCCTAAAGGAAAGAATCCAATTGACACCAAATGGGTATTCAGAAACAAGATGGATGAAAATGGCATAGTAGTTAGGAACAAAGCTAGATTGGTTGCTAAGGGCTATTATCAACAAGAAGGAATAGATTTTGATGAAACATTTGCTCCTGTTGCAAGACTTGAAGCCATCAGAATCTTCTTAGCCTATACAGCCCATGTCAATTTCAAATTCTATCAAATGGATGTCAAAAGTGCCTTTCTGAATGGAGATTTGGAGGAGGAAGTCTATGTCAGTCAACCTCCTGGTTTTTGAAGATCCAAACTTTCCAGAATATGTTTACTATCTTTTGAAAGCACTTTATGGACTGAAGCAAGCACCTAGAGCCTGGGATGACACTTTGTCAAAGTTTCTTTTAGAGAATCACTTCACTAGAGGTACTGTAGACAAAATTCTTTTCTTTAGAAATGTTAATGGCTCTAGTATACTTGTTCAAATTTATGTAGATGACATTATTTTTGGCTCTACAGATGAAAAACTTTGTAAAAAGTTTTCCAAATTGATGCAAAGTAAGTATGAAATGAGTATGATGGGAGAACTAACTTACTTTCTTGGTTTGCAAGTTAAGCAAGTTAGTGATGGAATATTTATTAGTCAAACTAAATACATTTATGATATTTTAAAGAAGTTTGATCTAATGGATTGCACATCTGCAAAAACTCCCATGGCCACTACAACTAAGCTTGAGTTAAACACTACTGAAAAGTCTGTGGATATTTCAAGTTATAGGGGCATGGTTGGCTCACTTCTGTACTTAATAGCTAATAGGCCAGATATAATGTTTACTACATGTTTGTGTGCTAGATTTCAGGCTGATCCTAGAGAATCTCACTTAGTAGCTATTAAGGGAATTTTCAGATATCTCAAGGGAACACCAAAACTTGGCATTTGGTACCCTAGAGATTCTGGTTTTGATCTAACTGGTTATTCAGATGCAGATTATGCAGGTTGTAGAATTGATAGAAAAAGTACAATAGGAACCTGTCAATTTCTAGGAAACAAGCTTGTGTCCTGGTTCAGTAAAAAGTAAAATTCAGTTTCTAAATCTATAGTTGAAGCTGAATATATTGCTGCTAGTAGTTGCTGTGCACAGATTTTGTGGATGAAAAACCAATTGCTAGACTATGGTCTGCAAGTGGAAAGAATTCCCATTTTCTGTGATAACACAAGTGCAATTGCCATCACTGAAAATCCAGTGCAACATTCAAGAACAAAGCACATATACATCAAGTACCACTTCATAAGGGAACATGTAATGAATGGTATTGTGGAACTATATTTTGTTCTAAGTGAAAAGCAGCTTGCAGATATATTTACCAAGCCACTGGATGAATCCACCTTTTCAAGGTTGGTAAGTGAGTTAGGTATGCTAAATTACTCTTAAATCTTTTCAGATAATTTGCAAGTTGTAATGCAGCCAGAAATTTAATTGGTTTTACAGTCTTTGATGAAATTTTGGTTAAGTCAAAATTTACATCTCGACGGATGATCAGTATCCATCGAGTTTGATCATCCGTCGGTATACTTTTTATTAATAAAATCAATTACTTTTCTGGAATATTTTATGGCTCGACGGATAACTACTTATTCTCATCCGTCGAATGGTTTGAATCCTAGCCGTTAATTCCCTGAACATTATCCATCGAGTATACTTACAGTTTATAAGTATAAAACGACGGATAATTGAAGGAATTTTTACAGTTTATTTTTAAATGGCTATTTTGGGCAATTCTCATTGGTTACTTTATTTTACTTTATTATTTCTGACAGTTATTTTTGAGACAGTATAAAAGCTTAATTTTTTTTCCATTACTTTTCTTTTATCTTTCTCAAATCATCTGCTCTAAATTCTCTCTTTCTCAAAAGCAACTATCATCTCTATCTCTGCAATTTCCACTCTCCAACAATGGCACCAGTAGTCAAGATTATGTCACAAACTGGATACATCTATGAGAAGAACAACTTCACGGCTCTAGTAAATAAGGGGATTCAACATTCAAGTGACTACCACAAAATGATGGATTTTGTGAAGAACTACAGACTCAGTTATGCAATGCTAGAATCACCCACCATCTTCTATGAGGTAGTTGAAGAGATGTGGATGACTGCTACATACAACTCTACTGATAAGACCATTACACTCACTATTAAAGGTAAGGAATTCTGTATCAATAGTGATGTTATTAAAGCATGTTTCAAAATTCCTGATAATACTGTGACCTCACCACACACAGATACTGATATTGTTAATATGCTTAATTCTATGAACTATGCACTCTCTACTTATAAGTTAAGTGATATTAGGAGGTTGGGTCTTAGAAAAGAATGGAGTTTCATGTGTGATGTAGTTACCAAGGTCTTTTCTGGTAAAATCAGTAATTTTGATTCTGTCAATATTTCTATGCTTAACATGCTTTACATGCTACTTACAGATAAGTTCTTTAATTTTAGTGATCTTGTTTTATTTGAGTTGGGGTTTAAATTAGGGGAGTTAAACAAGAGGGGTAAAAATGTTTATTATGCTAGATTTTTTATGATGCTAGCTAACCACCTCTCTGAGGAAATTGTGCTTGAGAATCCAAATAACAAATTAGATTGTTGGGTTCAAGAGAGAAGAATTATTGCAGATTTAAACAGGGCAAACCATCACAAGGAGGTGCCACTCTTCTATTTTCCTGTAATGGAAGCACCTCAGGTAAGTGAGGTAAGTTCATATGTCCCTACTCTTCCAACCTCACAGATTTCTTTGAATTCTAGTGTAGCTATGGTAACTGTGTCAATGACCCAACAGTTGCCCACCCAAGCTACTAAACCATCAAAAATTTCAAAATCCAAATCAAAGAAAGCCCCCTCTGGTATCTCTCAAAAGATGCCAGTTGTAAAATTCACCAAACCCAAAGAGGGGAGTGTGAAGGTGGGTAAGGTAGGTGAGGGATAGGTTGAACATAAAAGAAACCCTAAGGACAAGGTTGGAGAGGTGAGTGTTTCCCAGCCTAGCCACACTGCAGTTTCCCAACAAACTGTAGTGCTTAAAAAGGACAAAAGCTCATTTCTAGCTACATCCACGTGGTTATTGAACAAAGCTCTCAGCCAAGGGCACTGGCCAGAAGGGTAAGGGACACTAGCTCACCCCAAACTTATGCCAGAAAGAAGAAATCAAAAACCTTTGGGGATGCACAGGGTTCACACCCTGTACAAACTGGTGCTAAAGACATAGTCATTGCACCTTCTCAAATTCAGCTTGATGTGGCTCCAATAAATGTGGAGTCACAACCAAAATCTTTAGTTATAGAAGCACCCCAAACACCAAATTCTCCCACAAACTCTCTGGATGTGGATATGATCAACACATCAATTCCTGATTCCCCTTCTTTAACTCTGTTGGGGAAGCCAAAATCTAGTGCAAGTGACCATCATTGTAATAACCCCAATTTTGGAGAAATTTTGAAACCCTTATGAATAGTGTTTTTTCTGAACGAGAAAACTTTTCATGCCACGCTATGTAGGGGTTCTGTTATTGATCTTATGGGATATTATTAGTACTCTATATGGTATATAAGTGTATGTAAAGATCGTCAGAATCCAATTCCGAACACTTTGGTTTTTCCCGGAAATCCACTAGATACGGAGAGAATTGAGTATAAGGTAACAGGATAAAAATGATTTAAATTAAAGGATTATAAGAGAGGATCATAAAAGGAATACAATATATTGAGAAAGGTTAAGGGAACCTAAGTAATATGATCCCGGGTATGATCCCTCAAACGATAAACGAGAACGAAAGATAAGCGAACCATAAAACAAATAAGTGACCAAGAGACAAGCTTGTACAAGAAGCCAGGGACTGTGACATCATCAAACCACAAGGTGTGGACAAGTGGGAGCATTATGACATGTGCAAGGTGACATAGGCATGACAAAAAAGGAAGGAGATGTGGTGACTTTTTAACCACACAAAATCAAGGGCAACTAGGTAATTTACTAAATCAAGCACAAAAACAAGCCAACCAAGCCAAGCAAAATCATTTTTCATCAAAATCAAAAAGAAACCAAGGCATGGTTCATCATGCTCTCGGCTTTTTATTATTGCAAATGGGCAAGAATTCAAAAACTCAAGATCCAAGCCTCCTAAATTGGTGAGTTAATTCCCTAATCATCTTCATGCTTAGTTAGGGCTATATCATGAGTTTAAGCCATCAATTCCTTCTCCATATTCTCCATTTAATCAAAGAAGAAGACTATGAATAGTGTTTTCAAGTTTTTAACTTGAAGTTTTTCTTGTTTTTCTTGAAGATCCAAGCATTCTTAAGACTTCTCAAAGCTTCTTAAGGCTTCCTAGCTCCTCCCACCACTCAAAGGGAGGTATACCATCTCCAAACCCTAGATTCCTATATATTATAAGATGATTTTGATTAGTAGGGTGCTATTGTAGCTTGTTGTTGTGATTTAGAGTTTGGGATTTGAAATGGTAGTGAAATGGAATGGTGAATGTTGTGGTTTTGATTAAAAGGACTTAAGTATGATTAAATTTAAGCTTAGGCATAAGTATGAATGATTAAATTGAATTGGTTGGGGTTGTTATGATGTGATAAGGATGGATGTTGGTTGTATGTTGGATTTGAGGTTGATTTGGAATGGGTTTGAATGGTTTAAAATATTGGAAATCGCGTAAACATAGCCGTCGTAACGTCCGATTTTCTTTGGACTGTTTTTGTGCATAGCATTAGGACCCGAGAACCCCCTGCTAGATTATGACCACTACCATGTTTAGATAGCTCATGTTACGAGCTTCGTTTTGATATGTAGTTCGTTCGATTCCGATGCACGGTTTAGGAGAAACACCGTTTCAAGTAACGGCATTTCGCGAACGAAACTTTTCCCCTCGCCTTACTTTGAAACATAGGTTAAAGACCAAAAAGGGTTAATTAATGTATGAAACATTTATGTTAAGTGTGTTAGGCAGTTGGTAAGACACTCGCGAAGGAATCGCTTTAAAACTCGTAAAGGTTAAATTATTAAAAATGGTGGAGCCGAGGGTACCCGAGTGACTTAAGCGAATCAGTGAGCGCAAAACAAGCGTTAGAGTCTAAGTTAGTTAAAGTATAGATTTACAAGTGACTTTGGTTTAATTCCAACTTACTTGTTGTTTATAGGTTACCAGACTCGTCCCGAGCCATTCGTAACCCCAGTCGCTCAGGCAAGTATTCTATCCGTTATACTGTTGTTGTGATGTATACATTTGTATATGCATGATCTTGCGATAAATGCATATTGGTTATTTAGCAAATTCTTGCGATATATTGTAGCATGTGATATGGTATATATGCATGCCTGTTTCATATTCTTGAAATATATATCTGTTGGTTCAGTTGATAATACCTATGCTAGAGAATAGCGGTAACTTGCATATACCCTTAGTATAGGGACCCAAAGGTGAAAATATTTTCTAAAACCGGGAGTCGAGGATCCCGAGTAGGTTTTGTATATATGGATATAAATATATATATATATACTTATATATATATATGGTCATAGTTTTCAAAACTATTAATCGAATAAGGTTTATTCGATAACTTTAGCTTTATTTTATTATTGAATATTATTTCGAATATTATTCGAAGGCGTATGACTCCTTTATATTAAATGAATATTATTTTGAATATTCATTCGAGGACTTATGACTCCTTTTATTTTATTATCTGAATATTATTTGAATATTCATTCGAGGGCTTATGACTCAGTTTATATTATTTAATGAATATTATTTGAATATTCATTTGAGGATCTATGACTCCGATTATTCGCTGAGATATATTCTTTATTTTATTAAAGAATAAGGTGTCAATAATCAAACTTATTTTCGATTATTCAAATAAAGATAGTACTTTCATATAAGTATATCTTTGGTTATTTGATATCCATTTCAAGTATAAGTTTTAATACTTCTACTTCAATTATTTTTATAAAGATTATTCTTTATGGGAATATTATTTAAATAATAATATTCAGTCATTTTCTAAATATTCTGGGGACTAATTTACTTCATTAAATCAGCTTTACTCCAAACACTCTATAAAGTGTTTTCGAGTCTTCAAAATGATTTTTAAAAGTTAGAGCGGATCCCAAAACTCATTTTTATATTTAAGATCTTCCTTTTTAAGGGGATTTAAATACTCGCTCAAAACCTGAGGGATCCGGCTCTGTGGTGTGTTTTATATTCGCAACAAGGTTGCTGTTTTGATAAATGAATTGATTACTTACCCAACACTCGGGAAGTAAAATTCTTGGAACAAGTTAATCCATTAACAGGCATCGCCTGGGAAATATCAGTGAGTTCTCCTTTCCAAATAGATACGACTTCTTGGTGGAGCCGTATCAACAAGTTTCTACTTGGGGAAAGTGGGGACGAGCTTTACGTTTCAGAGTCATGGATTTCATCTGAACTAGGAGTGGCGTAAGTGGCCGAGTAGCGCCGGCCCAGCCTTATTATATTGGCCCAAATGGCCTGGAAGTTCCGCTAAGGCGGTCCATTCCTTAGGAGTTCAGTGTTCGGTTGACAAGTAAATCCGACAGGTTCTCCTCTACATGTAGAAAATGGTGGGGTTGTACTACTACGACTGATCATCGTAAGTGGTCTTCCTGGCGCGGCAAACTCCCGTAATGAGTTCATCATCCAATTGGATAATTTCTGCAACACTACCCAGAGCACTTCGATAGAAAGGCTACGGTTGGGCGATTGTTGAGTGTTGGCAGGGTCAAGTTTTCAAAATGATGTTTGCATCAAATGAAGTATCTCATAACTTCATTTTATTTTGATGATATTTTAAAGGTTGAATCTATTTAAGTCTTATCTTGTAGTCTCATCAGTGTGATGAACTTTTAAAACTAATTATAACTTGAACGGTGGTAGTTCAAGTAGTATTTGGAAAAGATATAAGTATATTGGAGTATCTTGTAACTTCATCTTTTAAACTTATATCTAGTAAATGATTATCTTATGCATGACAAGGATTTTCGGAAAAACGTTGAGACAAGGTTAGATATATGAGATCACCTTGTAACGATATTTTTTTATATATACAGTTATACACTGGGACTTTGTGTATATTATGCATGGAAGATGACTTCCCATATTTTGAAAAGTATATATGTATATATATATATATATACTGAATATTTTGCGACTTCATCGCATTAAGATATCAACTTGGTTCATTTCTTTTGACCAAGACTTTCATGAGTACTATGAGAAGGCTCATATATTGTTAATCATTATACATATTATTTTGGTGGGCTTGCTGCTCACCCTTGCTTTATTTCTTCATCACACAACAACAGTTAGGAAAGATGGCCAGACTCCAGCAGACCCAGCGCAAGCGCGTGGGAAGCGTCCCGCGTCTTCCCGTTGATGTTGTAGCTGCTATAGCTGTAGAGGTAGATATATTGGTAGATCAGGCATTCTATTTTTGAGAATCAAATTATGTATAATTATAACTTGTGGCAGATAATGGCAATTAACTGTAAATTTATCAAGTAATCATTTTGGGTTGTAATAACTTTTAAATTGTGGATTCAAAGACTTGTACTTATTTAAATTTCATCTCTGAGACTATAACGGATTGTGGTGTGTGTTAGTGTGGGGTCACAGCATAAGGTTATTATTATTAATTAAGTGAAGTGATATTGTGGAAAGAAAGACCGTGACGACCTGGATCCCCGACCCCGGATCTGGGGGTGTTACAATCATCTTTTGGATGATTTGCCTAGCTCATTTGCTCAATAATAAAACACTCATGAGATCACAACTTCATTACTACTTCCTTCAATAGTCATTGTTATTACCTTTAGCATGTGACAGTGATGATATTAATCGAATAACACGAAACTGATAAAAGCCAACTTTCATTGTAGTAATACCATTCTACCAAACATCCACAATTAAGATAGAAGTTGAATAGTCATCAATTATGTTGAGTTCCTATATGTCTACAGAAATTGACAACAGAATGATTTAAGCACAAGTTATTCCTTTTGATTATATAGGGCAAATAAAACTGTTAGAGTTACCCACTAATCATGCACAATGTACATGAACCTATGCTAGCATGGCAAGTTCTAAATCTCAAGATCCACCATCGCTTCACAAGAGATTAACACCCTATCTTATATGTTCGCGACACAATTAAGACGAATACGCACAACCAATACTAGATATCATACAATCATCACACACTAAAGTATTAAACAATTACTAAAGAATTCCATAATAAATCCGTTGCAACCCCATGATCACGATTAGCCCATAATAGCACTTATCATCATCATGGGTTCATATGAAATCATGATAAACAAACACAAGAAAATAATAACTAAACTAATTATATTAAAACAGAGTACGTCACAAGAGTAAATAAGTTCAAAGTAAGAAAACTAGCATCCAACGTTACAACGAAACAAGAATCACAAGAAAATATGCTTCCTCTTCGTTGCGGTGTGCTAAATCGGTCTTCTTCCTTATCTCCTTCGCTCCTTGCGTAAAAACACGATCTTCTTCAATCTACACTTGTGAAAATGTCTCAAATCTACTTATATAATAGTCCCATAAAACTCAGATTACATAGAAGTGGAAACCAAACAGAAGTAGAAGTCCTGAAATAATATATCTTTTTTCCCGACCCTGCGCGGCCGCTCAGCATAGCTGAGCGGGCGCTCAGACCTCTACTGGAAAAAATCCTGATTTGCTCCGTTTCTTCACCGTAATCTGCCCATTTCTTTCCTCACGCAATGGTGAACACATGCCAAGGCTTATTCTTGATGATTCCTCCCCCGAAATGCAACTAATACCCTGAAATGCATAAACACTAGAAAAACGCATCAAATACAGAAAATACTTGATTTCAAGACACCAATTTAGGCCATTTTAAGACGCTCTAAGTGGTATAAAATGCCACTTATCACACCCCCAAACTTAAATCGATGCTTGTCCTCAAGCGTCACAGACTCAAAAACAAATATAAAACATGCATGAATGCAATCTATATGAAAATGCAGCGATCCCCCTTACTAAGATTAACCAACCAAATTGCAACATCTCAACAAATGCAGTTAGACAACTAAAGATCAATAAACTCATGCAAACGGACATACAGCCAGAAACGTGGTGTGTGCAAATGCTTAACAGATATGCTTCGGAACTAGACCAATTATTATGACTCGACTATCCTCAAGGCAATCTCATGATTATACAAAGAATAAAAATTCTAGGCACAAAGTGATATACAACACTACAAGAATTCTGGAGCTTATTACGGAATCGTGCTTTTTATTCACAACACAAATGCTTATTTGACCGTGCAATGAGTGAGGTCCACAAAAGACTTATACAATGGTATCCATGTAACGAGCGTTAGGTTAGCGGATCCCAGACTCTAAAAGCCTTAGGTCACTCGGCACAAAGTCCCCTAAGAACTTAATAACTCGAATACCAAATAGCCCACTCTTGATCAATTATGCATAAACTAATTTTTTTTTTTATAACTTCTGAGCAAGTGCGTTTCGCTCCATCTTGCTCAACCCTAGACTACTCGCACCATATGCGAGTCGGCTACTAGCCATTTGACGCCTAGTCACAACTAGCAACAAATTCCATTTTTTTTTCTCCAAATTTTTTTCTTTTTCATGCCTTTATCACTAAGAACCTATTATCGAATTATAAGCATAATAAATAGATTGACCTCGAAAACAACTAAATCATAACAACAATCTAGCCCTTACGCATTCTCTAAGACTTAGTGGAATTACAAGTGTTTCTAGCATGCATATCAACCTACACGACTTAATATCACTTTAATGCTATCACTACACTCGCATCAATATCACAATTCAGTCGATCAATCATTGTAAAAGGGATCATGGCAAATGCATGAGCTACGTGACATGATAAACAATAAAAGCTATATATAAAAAAAACTATATGGCCTAAATTATGCAACTATATGAACTAAGCTATCATGAATATGCAACTATATGACACACACACAATATTCCTTAACTACCACCCCCAAACTTAAAATCTTCACTGTCCTCGGAGAAGGTAGTAGAAAGGAACACAGGGTATACCAACTCGGAGTCATCATCATCATCACCCTCAGTGGGTAGAGTATCAGGCGGCGGGTATGCAGAGTCCTCACCAAAAACTGGCCACTGGATATCAGCTCCAAGGCCCCGAAAAGCAGTCCCTAACGCAAGGGTGAGCTCCTGAGCAAACCTGCTCTGCGTCTCATACATGGCATCCATCCGCCGTGAAAGCCTCCTATACTGAGCATCAGCCAACCCAGCACCCTCCTGAGCTCTCGAAGAACCAGCTTCATCACGCCTTGGCCTAGCCATAGTAGCACCTCGTGCTAGACGCCCTCCTGGAAGACGATAACCCAGCCCATGCTCCTCAGGCTCACCACTGCTCCACTCCTGCATCCCATTCAGCGTCCCAGAATCAATCGGAGCTGCCGGCAACTGCAACTGCTCATGAGCCGGCCAGTTCACTCCCACTGCTCGGCATAGCTTCGTAAACGTGGATGCATAAGGGATGTTCATATGCTTCGCTCCCCTCAAAAACTTCAATATTCCTTGGTAGATAAACTCACCAAGGTCCACATAGTACTCCTCATTTAGAATTCCCCATAACAACTGTGCTCTCTCAATTGTGACCTCGTGTGTATGCGAAGAAGGAAAAATATTAGCACAAATAAATGCATTCCATGCACGGGCAAACCTGTTCATGGCGATCGCCGGAAAGTGACGATACTCATTAGTGCCGGTCCTGAAGGTCCAAACTGTGCCCGGTCGACAGAGAGTCGCACAAATCAAATCCAAGTCAAAATCCTCAGCAGTCTTTTCATTCCAGTTCTCCTCTTCGGGCTTCCTCTCTCGCTGTCCAATCACACGGCGAATCACCGCAGGGTGATAATCAACTGTCAGCCCTCGGACCACAGAAAACCCATTCTTTTCGGCCTTCGCGTTCGCGTAGAACTCGCGAACAACGCTCATCGGTACCGCTTCGGGTGACTCACAAAAAGCTATCCACCCCTTCTCTGCAATCATGGGCAGCAACTCACCATCCCTCCCCGATGGTAAAAACCCTCTCTCTTTCAGAATCGGCTTCCCCAAAAGCCTAGTGTACTCCTCCTCCGCAGCTCTGTCAGTTAACCGAGGCCTTGCAGCAGTACCCCTCGATGAATCAGCAGTAGGAACTGTGCTGCTGCTGTCAATAGTGCATGCTCTATTGGGTGCCATTGATTCGTGAATAAAAGTGTGTAAGAACTGAGTTTTGGTGCTTGGGAGAGAGTTTAGGTGTAGGAAGTTTATGGGAGATATGTAGGATAGGTGTATGTATATATAGGGTGTGGATTAGATTAGGGTTTGGGAATTAAGGGTTAAAATGATGGGGTAGTGGGAACAAATCGTGGGTTTATGGGCTACAACTGTTTTTTTTTTCTCTGAACTAAAAAAAATTCTGGCAGGCGACCCCTGAGCGGTCGCTCAGGGGGTCACTGGAATTTTTTTTTTCAGCCCCTGTTTTCTGATTTTTTTGTATTTTTGGATAGGTTATTAACTTCTAAGGGTTCCTGTAACAACAATTCATGGGTTGCCTCCCACGCAGCGCTTCTTTTTCGTCATTAGCTTGACGTTTCGTACCCTTCTCAAGTAGTCAACAAAATGGCACTAACCACTTTTCGGTTTGCCATGTCCCCATAGTAGTGCTTCAAATGCTGACCGTTAACCTTAAATGCTTGGTCCGGATCATTATCAAAAATTTCCACTGCTCCATGTGGAAATACAGTTTTGACAATAAAAGGCCCAGACCACCTCGATTTCAACTTCCCTGGAAAAAGTCGGAGCCGAGAGTTGAATAAGAGAACTTGTTGCCCCGGCACAAATAACTTAGGATGTAGCTTCCTATCGTGCCACCTCTTCACCTTTTCCTTATACATTTTGTTATTCTCGTACGCTTGAAGTCGAAATTTATCAAGTTCATTAAGCTGAAGCATTCTTTTCTTACCAGCTGCATCTAAATCCAGGTTCAACTTCTTCAATGCCCAGTAGGCCTTATGCTCAAGCTCCGCAGGTAGATGACATCCCTTACCGTACACCAACTGAAACGGTGACATACCAAGTGGAGTTTTGTATGCTGTTCTGTAAGCCCAAACAGCTTCATCGAGCTTTAAAGACCAATCCTTCCTTGACGGACAAACAACCTTCTCTAGAATGCGCTTTATCTCTCTATTAGACACTTCCGCTTGACCATTTGTTTGCGGATGATAGGCAGTAGCTACTAGATGATTCACATTATAATGCTGCATCATAGAAGTGAACTTACGGTTGCAGAAATGTGATCCTTCATCACTTATGATTACCCGAGGTGTTCCAAACCTTGTGAAAATTTGCTTATGAAGAAAAATTTAGCACTGCCTTTGCATCATTTGTCGGTAAAGCTTTAACTTCGACCCATTTTGAGACATAATCGACTGCCAGCAAGATGTACTGATTATTGCAAGACGAGATAAAAGGCCCCATGAAATCGATTCCCCAAACATCAAAGACCTCGACTTCAAGCATCACATTTAATGGCATCTCATCCTTCCTTGTCAAATTTCCCACTCTTTGGCAACGATCACACCTTAAAACAAACTGATGAGCATCCTTGAACAAAGTAGGCCAAAAAAAACCTGCTTGCAGAATACGAGCTGCCGTCTTCTCACCACCATAGTGTCCACCATAAACCGTGGAATGGCAGTGTCGTAATATCCCCTCCGTCTCACAGAACGGGATACATCTCCTGATGATCTGGTCAGCTCCCTGTCTAAACAAATATGGTTCATCCCACATATACCACTTCACCTCATGCAGAAACTTCTTCTTTTGAGCGGATGTCAAATTAGGAGGCATTACATTGCTGACGAGATAGTTTACAATATCTGCAAACCATGGTTCTTCCTCCTGAACTGTGAACAACTGCTCATCCGGAAAAGATTCATTGATTAACGTCCTATCTTGTAAAGTAGAATCGGGATTCTCCAACCTAGAGAGACGGTCAGCTACTTGATTCTCAGTACCTTTTCTATCCTTGATCTCTAACTCAAATTCCTGAAGTAAAAGCACCCAACGAATGAGTCTCGGCTTCGAATCCTTCTTGGAAACCAGATAGCGAATAGCCGCATGATCAGTGAATAC
Organism: Apium graveolens; assembly: GCF_009905375.1. Taxonomy (NCBI): domain Eukaryota; kingdom Viridiplantae; phylum Streptophyta; class Magnoliopsida; order Apiales; family Apiaceae; genus Apium; species Apium graveolens. The sequence goes on from NW_027418099.1 coordinate 30,870, forward strand.
TGTTACTTTCGTACCAAGTAGATAAGATCGAAATTTCTCGAAACCAAAGACTATAGCCAAAAGCTCCTTCTCAGTAGTGGTGTAGTTCAATTGGACCCCATTTAACGTCTTACTCGCATAGTAGACCACATGGAAGAGATTTTTCTTGCGCTGTCCCAGAACTGCACCTACCGCATAATCACTCGCATCACACATCATCTCAAACGGTTCTGTCCAATCTGGTGCTGTAATAACTGGTGCAGTGATCAAACTCTTCTTGAGAGTCTCGAATGCTGCCAAACATTCATCATCAAATTTGAAAAGCACATCTTTCTCAAACAAATTGCACAATGGCTTAGATATCTTTGAAAAGTCCTTGATGAATCGCCGATAAAAACCCGCATGACCAAGAAAACTACGGATTCCTTTCACAGAATTAGGTGGGGGAAGATTTTTAATGACTCCCACCTTGGCCTTGTCCACCTCCAGACCCTTGTTAGAGACCTTATGCCCAAGAATAATGCCTTCACGCACCATAAAATGACATTTCTCCCAATTGAGCACCGAATTAGTTTCCATGCATCTTTTGAGTACGGCGCGCAGATTATTCAAACATTCATCATATGAATGTCCAAAGACGGAGAAGTCATCCATGAACACTTCGACATTATTTCCAATCATGTCAGAGAATATAGCCATCATACATCTCTGAAAAGTGGCCGGGGCACCACATAACCCAAACGAAACTCTGCGAAAAGCAAACGTGCCAAATGGACAAGTGAAGGTAGTCTTTTCCTGATCCTCTGGTGCAATACAAATCTGATTATACCCTGAATAACCATCCAGAAGACAAAAATACTCATGACCCGCCAACCTGTCAAGCATCTGATCAATAAATGGAAGAGGGAAGTGATCCTTCCTTGTGGCTTTGTTCAATTTTCTATAATCCAAGCATACTCTCCATCCTGTAACTGTTCGAGTGGGGATGAGCTCATTCTTTTCATTTGCGACCACAGTGATACCTCCTTTCTTAGGTACACATTGTACGGGGCTCACCCACGAGCTGTCAGAAATAGGATAAATGATGCCTGCATCCAGCCATTTTAGAATTTCTTTCTTCACCACCTCCTTCATGATGGGATTCAGTCTTCGCTGCTGTTCCACAGTTGGCTTACTACCTTCCTCTAGCAGAATTTTATGCATACAATATGAAGGACTTATCCCCTTGATGTCTGCTATGGTCCATCCAATAGCCGATTTGAATTCTCTCAAAATCCTTAAGAGCTTGTCTTCCTCACTACCTGAAAGGTCAGATGAAATAATAACAGGTAACGTAGATGAATCACCTAAAAAAGCATACCTCAAGTGTTCAGGTAATGGCTTGAGCTCCAAGGTAGGTGCTTCCTCTATTGATGGTTTGAGCTTTCCTTCAGCATTCTTAAGGTCAGAAGTACCAAGAGATTCAAATGGCATGTCCAGCTTTCGCTTCCAGGGAGAAGCGTTCAGATATTGTAATTGCTCGTTGCGATCTTCATCATCACTGTCAAAATCCCCCACTAAGGCCTTTTCCAATGCATCAGACATTAGCATGCGATCGAGTTCCGAAGTAACCGCAGAATCAATCACATCCACTTTTAAGCACTCCTCATCTTCTGTAGGGAATTTCATTGCCTTGAATACGTTGAAGGTCACATCCTGATTTTGTACCCGCATAGTAAGTTCACCTTTTTGCACATCTATCAAGGTACGACCAGTAGCCAAGAAAGGCCTTCCCAAGATTATGGGAATCTTCTTATCTTCCTCAAAATCCAGAATAACAAAATCTGCAGGAAAGAAGAGCTTATCCACCTTGACGAGCACATCCTCCACTATGCCCCTTGGGTAAGTAATGGAACGATCAGCCAATTGTAGAGACATGTATGTGGGTTTTGGATCAGGCAGATCCAGCTTTTTAAAGATCGACAACGGCATCAGATTAATGCTTGCTCCCAAATCACAAAGGCACTTTTCAAAGGTCAGATTGCCAATGGTGCAAGGAATGGTGAAGCTTCCTGGATCTTTCAGTTTTGGTGGTAACTTTTGCTGCAGAACAGCGTTGCATTCTTCCATGAGAGCAACGGTGTCAAGGTCATCCAGTTTCACCTTCCTTGAAAGAATACTCTTCATAAACTTCACATAACTAGGCATTTGCTCCAGAGCCTCAGCGAAAGGTATATTGATGTGAAGTTTCTTGAACACCTCCAGAAACTTCCCGAACTGTCTATCCAGCTTTTGTTGCTGCAATCTCTTAGGAAAAGGTGGTGGAGGATAGAGTTGTTTCTCCCCTGTATTACCCTTAGGCAGAGTGTGTTCAACAGTAGTCTTCCTTGGTTCCGCCGCTTTCTCCTTTTGCTTAGATTCTTCATCTCTAATTTCAGCTTCTCCTTCTTTTGCCTTTTCAGCATCAGCAACTTTTCCAGACCTTAAGGTAATAGCCTTGACTTGCTCTTTAGCTTCCTTCCTGCCTGGTACTTCCGTGTCACTGGGAAGGGTGCCAGGTTGACGATTGAGCACTGCATTGGCTAATTGACCGATTTGATTTTCCAAGGTCTTGATAGAAACCGCCTGACTCTTGCATAACAACTTAAGTTCCTCAAAATCAGCACTAGTAGGTGCAACTATACTTCCCTGTTGAGGATATGATTGCCTTGTAGCATACTGCTGTGGTTACTGGAATCCAGGTGGGTTAAACTGTTTACTCACTCCTTGCTGATATGGTGGCTGAATAGCATTCTGATTATTCCCCCAGTTGAAATTTGGATGATTTCTGTTGTTAGGATGATAGGTCGCTGGCACAGGCTGCTGTTGTCGCTGATAATTATTCACATTCTGAACAGATTCATTGACAAGAGAACACTGATCCGTAGCATGAGAACCTGCACAAAGCTCACAAACCATAGCTATTTGATTAACTCCATATGTAGCCAGAGAATCAACCTTCATTGATAGCGCTTGGAGCTGGGCTGCAATAGTGGTGGCTGCATCAACTTCCAGAATACCTGCTACCTTGCCTGACGTCATCCTCTGAGTTGGGTTTTGATGCTCATTTGCAGCCATCGTCTCTATAAGATTATACGCCTCAGTATAGCTTTTAGCCCATAAGGCGCCTCCAGCTGCTGCATCGAGCATGGGCCGAGATTGGGCCCCCAAACCATTATAGAAACTCGTGATCACCATCCAATCCGGCATTCCATGATGTGGACATTTTCTCAACATTTCCTTGTAGCGTTCCCAAGCCTCGCACATAGATTCTGTAGGTTGCTGCGCAAACTGAGTAAGCGCACTCCTCATAGCAGCAGTCTTTGCCATCGGATAAAACTTCACCAGAAACTTTTGCACAAGATCTTGCCACGTAGTGATGGACCCTGCTGGTTCAGAATGTAACCAGTCTTTAGCCTTGTCCCTCAATGAGAATGGGAAAAGCCTCAACTTGATAGCCTCATCAATCACGCCATTATACTTAAAAGTGCTGCAGATCTCGACAAAATTCCTTATGTGCATGTTGGGGTCTTCAGTTGCCGCTCCTCCAAAAGAAACAGAATTATGCACCATCTGAATAGTGCCCGGCTTGATTTCAAAGTTGTTAGCTTGAATAGCCGGATGAAGGATGCTTGACTGAATGTCATCAATTTTAGGCCGAGAAAAATCCATAAGAGCTGGATCAGCTTGAACAATACGATCTCCCATGTTTACTGGTTCTTTCCGCTCAGTTCCTGAATCCGAATCCTCAAAATCTAACTTCTCCAGAATATCAAGAACTTCGTCTGTCTCCTCAGCTGTATCTAAAGTCCTCTTGCGAGCACGAGAACGAGTTTGCATAAACGCTTGCTAAAGTACCTGAAACACAACCGGAAACAATAATTAACTACTACGGTCTAATCACTGAGTCCTAATGACCAATGATGGTAAGTACATAAACTAAACAAATACGCCGAGTCCCCGGCAGCGGCGCCAAAAACTTGTTAGGGCGAAAACACGCGCTAATATTCACACAAGTATACGCGTTCGCAAGTAATATAGAATACTTTCTAGTTCGTTCCCACAGAGACTCAGACTAAATTATTGTCTAATTAAACTCACTCACCAATGTATGATTACTTCTCAATGTTAAGACACTAACACTTAAGATTGTTGATTAAATATTAACTACAATTAACTGCTTAATTAGTCACTTACTTAACACTTCAAATTATCAATAATAAAACACTCATGAGATCACAACTTCATTACTACTTCCTTCAATAGTCATTATTATTACCTTTAGCATGTGACAGTGATGATATTAATCGAATAACACGAAACTGATAAAAGCCAACTTTCATTGTACTAATACCATTCTACCAAACATCCACAATTAAGATATAAGTTGAATAGTCATCAATTATGTTGAGTTCCTATATGTCTACAAAAATTGACAACACAACGATTTAAGCACAAGTTATTCCTTTTGATTACATAGGGCAAATAAAACTGTTAGAGTTACCCACTAATCATGCACAACGTACATGAACCTATGCTAGCATGGCAAGTTCTAAATCTCAAGATCCACCGTCGCTTCACAAGAGATTAACACCCTATCTTATATGTTCGCGATGCACATAAGACGAATACGCACAACCAATACTAGATATCATACAATCATCACACACTAAAGTATTAAACAATTACTAAAGAATTCCATAATAAATCCGTTGCAACCCCATGATCACGATTAGCCCATAATAGCACTTATCGTCATCATGGGTTCATATGAAATCATGATAAACAAACACAAGAAAATAATAACTAAACTAATTATATTAAAACAGAGTACGTCACAAGAGTAAATAAGTTCAAAGTAAGAAAACTAGCATCCAACGTTACAACGAAACAAGAATCACAAGAAAATATGCTTCCTCTTCGTTACGGTGTGCTAAATCGGTCTTCTTCCTTATCTCCTTCGCTCCTTGCGTAAAAACACGATCTTCTTCAATCCACACTTGTGAAAACGTCTCAAATCTACTTATATAATAGTCCCATAAAACTCAGATTACATAGAAGTAGAAACCAAACAGAAGTAGAAGTCCTGAAATAATATATCTTTTTTCCCGACCCTGCGCGGCGCTGAGCGGGCGCTCAGCTTCCTGCGCGGCCGCTCAGCATTGCTGAGCGGGCGCTCAGACCTCTACTGGAAAAAATCCTGATTTGCTCCGTTTCTTCACCGTAATCTTCCCATTTCTTTCCTCACGCAATGGTGAACACATGCCAAGGCTTATTCTTGATGATTCCTCCCCCGAAATGCAACTAATACCCTGAAATGCATAAACACTAGAAAAACGCATCAAATACACAAAATACTTGATTTCAAGACACCAATTTAAGCCATTTTAAGACGCTCTAAGTGGTATAAAATGCCACTTATCAACCACCTCGATTTCAACTTTCCAGGAAAAAGTCGGAGACGAGAGTTGAATAAGAGAACTTGTTGCCCCGGCACGAATAACTTAGGATGTAGCTTCCTATCGTGCCACCTCTTCACCTTTTCCTTATACATTTTATTATTCTCATACACTTGAAGTCGAAATTCATCAAGTTCATTAAGCTGAAGCATTCTTTTCTTACGAGCTGCATCTAAATCCAGGTTTAACTTTTTCAATGCCCAGTAGGCCTTATGCTCAAGCTCCGCAGGTAAGTGACATCCCTTACCGTACACCAACTGAAACGAGGACATACCAAGTGGAGTTTTGTATGCTGTTCTGTAAGCCCAAACAGCTTCATCGAGCTTTAAAGACCAATCCTTCCTTGACGGAGAAACAACCTTCTCTAGAATGCACTTGATTTCTCTGTTAGACACTTTCGCTTGACCATTTGTTTGCGGATGATAGGCAGAAGCAACTCGATGATTCACATTATAACGCTGCATCATAGAAGTGAACTTACGGTTGCTGAAATGCGACCCTTCATCACTTATGATTACACGAGGTGTTCCAAACCTTGTGAAAATCTGCTTATGAAGAAAATTCAGCACTGCCTTTGCATCATTTGTCGGTAAAGCTTTGACTTCTACCCATTTTGAGACATAATCGACTGCCAGCAAGATGTACTGATTATTGCAGGATGAGACAAAAGGCCCCATGAAATCGATTCCCCAAACATCAAAGACCTCGACTTCAAGCATCACATTTAACGGCATCTCATCCTTTCTCGTCAAATTTCCCACTCTTTGAAAACGATCACACCTTAAAACAAACTGATGAGCATTCTTAAACAAAGTAGGCCAGAAAAAACCTGCTTGCAGAATACGAGCTGCCGTTTTCTCACCACCATAGTGTCCACCATAAACCGTGGAGTGGCAGTCTCGTAATATCCCCTCCGTCTCACAGAACGGGATACATCTCCTGATGATCTGGTCAGCTCCCTGTCTAAACAAATATGGTTCATCCCACATATACCACTTCACCTCATACAGAAACTTCTTCTTTTGAGCGGAGGTCAAATTAGGAGGCATTATATTGCTGACGAGATAGTTTACAATATCTGCAAACCATGGTTCTTCCTCCTAAACTGCAAACAACTGCTCATCCGGAAAAGATTCATTGATTAATGTCCTATCTTGTGAAGTAGAATCGGGATTCTCCAACCTAGAGAGATGGTCAGCTACTTGATTCTCAGTACCTTTTCGATCCTTGATCTCTAACTCAAATTCCTGAAGTTAGAGCACCCAACGAATGAGTCTCGGCTTCGAATCCTTCTTGGAAACCAGATAGCGAATCGCCGCATGATCAGTGAATACTGTTACTTTAGTACCAAGCAGATAAGATCGAAATTTCTCGAAACCAAAGACTATAGCCAAGAGCTCCTTCTCCGTAGTGGTGTAGTTCATTTGGGCCCCATTTAAGGTCTTACTCGCATAGTAGACCACATGAAAGAGATTATTCTTGCGCTGTCCCAGAACTGCACCTACCGCATAATCACTTGCATCACATATCATCTCAAACGGCTCTGTCCAATCTGGTGCTGTAATAACTGGTGCAGTGATCAAACTCTTCTTGAGAGTCTCGAATGCCGCCAAACATTCATCATCAAATTTGAAAGGCACATCTTTCTCAAGCAAATTGCACAACGGCTTAGATATCTTTGAAAAGTCCTTGATGAATCGCCGATAAAAACCCGCATGACCAAGAAAACTACGGATTCCTTTCACAGAAATAGGTGGTGGAAGATTTTCAATGACTCCCACCTTGGCCTTTTCCACCTCCAAACCCTTGCTAGAGACCTTATGCCCAAGAATAATGCCTTCACGCACCATAAAATGACATTTCTCCCAATTGAGCGCCAAATTAGTTTCCACGCACCTTTTGAGTACGACGCGAAGATTATTCAAACATTCATCATACGAATGTCGAAAGACGAAGAAGTCGTCCATGAACACCTCGACATTATTTCCAATCATGTCAGAGAATATAGCCATCATACATCTCTGAAAAGTGGTCGGGGCGCCACATAACCTAAACGAAAATCTGCGAAAAGCAAACGTGCCAAATGAACAAGTGAAGGTAGTCTTTTCCTGATCCTCTGGTGCAATACAAATCTGATTATACCCAGAATAGCCATCCAGAAGACAAAAATACTCGTGACCAGCCAACCTGTCAAGCATCTGATCAACGAACGGAAGAGGGAAGTGATCCTTCCTCGTGGCTTTGTTCAACTTTCGATTATCCATGCATACACTCCATCCTGTAACTGTTCGAGTAGGGATGAGCTCATTCTTCTCATTTGCTACCACAGTGATACCTCCTTTCTTAGGTACACATTGTACGGGGCTCACCCAAGAACTGTCAGAAATAGGATAAATGATGCCTGCATCCAGCCATTTCAGAATTTCTTTCTTCACCACCTCCTTCATGATAGGATTCAGTCTGCGCTACTGTTCAACAGTCGGCTTACTACCTTCCTCTAGCAGAATTTTATGCATACAATATGAAGGACTTATACCCTTGATGTCTGCTATGGTCCATCCAATAGCCGATTTGAATTCTCTCAAAATCATTAAGAGCTTGTCTTCCTCACTACCTGAAAGGTCAGATGCAATAATAACAGGTAAAGTAGATGCATCACCTAAAAAAGCATACCTCAAGTGTTCAGGTAATGGCTTGAGCTCCAAGGTAGGTGCTTCCTCTATTGATGGTTTAAGCTTTCCTTCAGCATTCTTGAGGTCAGAAGCACCCAGAGATTCAAACGGCATGTCCAGCTTTCGCTTCGAGGGAGAAGCGTTCAGATATTATAATTGCTCGTTGCCATCTTCATCATCACTGTCAAAATCCCCCACTAAGGCCTTTTCCAATGCATCAGACATTAGCATGCGATCGAGTTCCGAAGTAACCGCAGAATCAATCACATCCACTTTTAAGCACTCCTCATCTTCGGTAGGGAATTTCATTGCCTTGAATACGTTGAAGGTCACATCCTGATCTTGTACCCGCATAGTAAGTTCACCTTTCTGCACATCTATCAAGGTACGGCCAGTAGCCAAGAAAGGTCTTCCCAAGATTATGGGAATCTTCTTATCTTCCTCAAAATCCAGAATAACAAAATCTGCAGGAAAAAAAAGCTTATCCACCTTGACTAGCACATCCTCCACTATGCCCCTTGGGTAAGTAATAGAACGATCAGCCAATTGTAGAGACATGTATGTGGGCTTTGGATCAGGCAAATCCAACTTTTTAAAGATCGATAACGGCATCAGATTGATGCTTGCTCCCAAATCACAAAGGCACTTGTCAAAAGTCAACTTGCCAATGGTGCAAGGAATGGTGAAGCTACCTGGATCTTTCAGTTTTGGAGGTAACTTTTGCTGTAGAACAGCGCTGCATTCTTCCGTGAGAGCAACGGTCTCAAGGTCATCCAGTTTCACCTTCCTTGAAAGAATGCTCTTCATAAACTTCGCATACCTAGGCATTTGCTCCAGAGCCTCAGCGAAAGGTATATTGATGTGAAGTTTCTTGAACACCTCCAGAAGCTTACCAAACTGTCTATCCAGCTTTTGTTGCTACAATCTCTTAGGAAAAGGTGGTAGAGGATAGAGTTGTTTCTCCCCTGTATTACCCTTAGGCAGAGTGTGTTCAACAGTAGTCTTCCTTGGTTTCGCCGCTTTCTCCTTTTGCTTAGCTTCTTCATCTCTAATTTCAGCTTCTCCTTCTTTTGCCTTTTCAGCATCAGCAACTCTTCCAGACCTTAAGGTAATAGCCTTGACTTGCTCTTTAGCTTCCTTCCTGCCTGGTACTTCCGTGTCACTGGGAAGAGTGCCAGGTTGACGATTGAGCACTGCATTGGCTAATTGACCGATTTGATTTTCCAAGGTCTTGATAGAAACCGCCTGACTCTTGCATAACAGCTTAAGTTCCTCAAAATCAGCACTAGTAGGTGCAACTGCACTTCCCTGTTGAGGATATGATTGCCTTTGAGCAGACTGCTGTGGTTGCTGGAATCCAGGTGGATTAAACTGTTTACTCACACCTTGCTGATATGGTGGCTGAATAGCATTCTGATTATTCCCCCAGCTGAAATTTAGATGATTTCTGTTATTAGGATGATAGGTAGCTGGCACAGGCTGCTGTTGTCGCTGATAATTATTCACATATTGAACAGATTCGTTGACAAGAGAACACTGATCCATAGCATGAGAACTTGCACAAAGCTCACAAACCATAGCTATTTGATTAACTCCATATGTAGCCAAAGAATCAACCTTCATTGATAGCGCCTGGAGCTGCGCTGCAATAGCGGTGGTTGCATCGACTTCCAGAATACCTGCTACCTTACCAGGCATCATCCTCTGAGTTGGGTTTTGATGCTCATTTGCAGCCATAGTCTCGATAAGATTATAAACCTCAGTATAGCTTTTAGCCCATAAGGCGCCTCCAGCTGCTGCATCGAGCATGGGCCGAGATTGGGCCCCCAAACCATTATAGAAACCAGTGATCACCATCCAATCAGGCATTCCATGATGTGGACACTTTCTCAACATTTCCTTGTAGCGTTCCCAAGCTGCGCACATAGATTCTGTAGGTTGCTGCGCAAACTGACTAAGAGCACTCCTCATAGCAGCAGTCTTTGCCATCGGATAAAACTTCACCAGAAACTTTTGCGCAAGATCTTGCCACGTAGTGATGGACCCAGTTGGTTCAGAATGTAACCAGTCCTTAGCTTTGTCCCTCAGTGAGAATGGGAAAAGCCTCAGCTTGATAGCCTCATCAGTCACGCCATTATACTTAAAAGTGCTGCAGATCTCGACAAAATTCCTTATGTGCATGTTGGGGTCTTCAGTCGCAGCTCCTCCAAAAGAAACAGAATTATGCACCATCTGAATAGTGCCCGGCTTGATTTCAAAGGTGTTAGCTTGAATAGCCGGATGAAGAATGCTTGACTGAATGTCATCAATTTTTGGCCAAGAAAAATCCATAAGAGTTGGATCATCTTGAACAATACGATCACCCATGTTTACTGGTTCTTTCCGCTCAGTTCCTGAATCATAATCTTCAAAATCTAACTTCTCCAAAATATCAAGAACTTCGTCTGTCTCCTCAGCTATATCTAAAGTCCTCTTGCGAGTACAAGAACGAGTTTGCATAAACGCTCGCTAAAGTACCTGAAACACAACCGAAAACAATAAGTAACTACTAGGTCCTAATCACTGAGTCCTAATGACCAATGATGGTAAGTACATAAACTAAACAAATACGCCGAGTCCCCGGCAGCGGCGCCAAAAACTTGTTAGGGCGAAAACACGCGCTAATATTCACGCAAGTATACGCGTTCGCAAGTAATATAGAATACTTTCTAGTTCGTTCCCACAGAGACTCAGACTAATTATTGTTTAATTAAACTCACGCACCAATGTATGATTACTTCTCAATGTTAAGACACTAACACTTAGAATTGTTGACTAAACATTAACTACAATTAACTACTTAATTAATCACTTAATTAACACTTCAAATTAACAATATTAAAACACTCATGAGATCACAACTTCATTACTACGTCCTTCAATAGTTATTGTTATTACCTTTAGCATGTGACAGTGATGATATTAATCGAATAACACGAAACTGATAAAAGCCAACTTTCATTGTACTAATACCATTCTACCAAACATCCACAATTAAGATAGAAGTTGAATAGTCATCAATTATTTTGAGTTCCTATATGTCTACAGAAATTGACAACACAACGATTTAAGCACAAGTTATTCCTTTTGATTACACAGGGCAAATAAAACTGTTAGAGTTACCCACTAATCATGCACATCATACATGAACCTATGCTAGCATGGCAAGTTCTAAATCTCAAGATCCACCGTCGCTTCACAAGAGATTAACACCCTATCTTATATGTTCGCGACGCATATAAGACGAATACGCATAACCAATACTAGATATCATACAATCATCACACACTATAGTATTAAACAATTAACTAAAGAATTTCATAGTAAATCCGTTGCGACCCCATGATCACGATTAGCCCATAATAGCACTCATCGTCATCATGGGTTCATATGAAATCATGATAAACAAACACAAGAAAATAATAACTAAACTAATTATATTAAATCAGAGTACGTCACAAGAGTAAATAGGTTCAAAGTAAGAAAACTAGCATCCAACATTACAACGAAACAAGAAACACGAGAAAATATGCTTCCTCTTCGTTGCTGTGTGCTAAAACGGTCTTCTTCCTTATCTCCTTCGCTCCTTGCGTAATACCATGATCCAACCTCGTGAAAACATCTCTAAATCTACTTATATAATAGTCCCATAAAACTCAGATTACATAGAAGTGGTAGCCAAACAGAAGTAAAAGTCCTAAAATAAATTGTCTTTTTTCCCGACCCTGCGCGGCCGCTCAGCATAGCTGAGCGGGCGCTCAGCTTTCTGCGCGGCCGCTCAGCATTGCTGAGCGGGCGCTCAGGACCCTTCTGGAAAAATCCTGAGTTTGCTCTGTTTCTTCACTGTAATCTGCCCATTTCTTTCCTCTCGCAATGGTGAACACATGCCAAGGCTTATTCTTGATGATTACTCCTCCGAAATGCAACTAATACCCTGAAATGCATAAACACTAGAAAAGCGCATCAAATACACAAAATACTTGATTTCAAGGCACCAATTTAAGCCATTTTAAGATGTTCTAAGTGGTATAAAATGCCACTTATCATCTATTTCTGACAAAATGGACTCTAAGCTTCCAGAAGCTACAATGCATAATATTAAGAGACAACTCAGGAAAAATTCTGATCTTGCCACAAAGATAGATGCCTTGGATACAAGGATGACAACTATGGAAGCATCTCTTACAACCATTCATCTACATCAAGCTCAACAGACAGACTTGCTTCAGATACTGGTGGCTGCACAAACCTCCTCCTCTACTCAACTTGACGATAACAAAAAGGGGGAGACAGGACCAAGTGAGGGGAGAAATTGCTTAACATTCAAATCAGTAAAGTAACTGTGCTTACAATTTCTTTCACCAAGCCACTAGTTACAGACAACATTGATCTGATAAATGAAGCAGCATCCAATTTAAGAGCAACTGAAAAGGAGCAGTTGAAGTCAATCAACTGGGAGAAAATTGATAAGGACATTCAAAAGAAGTTTGGGCTAGTAAAGAAGCCAGAAAAGTCAGCCATTCATCACTCTCAAGTCAGGCAAATCTCTGTGAATGAAATGAGCATGAACTATCTGGAAAGGGGACAGCCATCCTGCATCAAATCTCCAAAGGCTGAAATAATTCTGAAGCCAAGGGTAAACTATCCAAAATCATCATTAAAGAACCCTTTGGACACAGTGTATGAGACACCTAAGCCTGCTGAGAAGAAACTGTTGTTAAAATCCATTGCCTTCTACAAGGATCCAGCTGATTCAGCTTTAAAAAGAAAATTTTCTAAAATTTTCAGAAATGGTAAAGAAATTTGTGTGGTGGCTGGACATACTCAATTTGCTGAAGCAAAAAGAGAAGAAAAGGCAAGATTGAAGCAAGAAAAGAAACAAGCTATTCTAGATGCTAAAAAGGCTAAACAAAAGAAAGAGCAAGCTGCTATCTTGGCCAAGCTACAAGTTGTGAAACCAACACAACAAATTCCTGCTCAGCCATCTGAAATCACTGAATCTCAAGATCCAAAGAAGCAAGTTGAACCACAACAGAAGAAATCTCAAAGATACAAGGAATTGGCCAAAAGAACCAAAAGGAAATTAAACTTTGTTGGTAAGGAATTGGAGGATCAGTTTCCCAAGGAATCCACTCCAACTACAACTCAAGCACCAAAACCCTAAGTGGTATTTGAAGACATTAAGGTGGTGGATCCTTACAGGAACATTCATGGTGAACCTATTGTGCCTAAGGATGAACCAATAGACTGGGAGAGCCTACCAATTCCTGACTTCAATATGCCAATCCTTAACAAGCCAAAGAGAAGAAAGTCAACCCGAATGTTGTAGTGGATTCCGTGCCCGAATATCGGTTTTCCCGAAAAAGTAGAAACGATCAGTCAAGAAAGTGAAGTTGTCACCTCTCAAATCCAAATCTCTAGTCAAAGCTCAATCTAAAGTCAACAAGGGAGATTACTTGTACTTATGTGACATCAAGGAATTCTCTGACCTTAACCTCTATCTAGATGAACTAGAAGAAGTTAGAGGGATTGATGCCTACAGGAATCTACCTGAAAGTTTAGTTTTCAAGTACAAGGGAAGAAAGGAGATTCAATGGCCACTTCACAAGATCCTTCAAGAAAGCTAATCTGTACTGATAAAAGTTTATTCATCTTTCAAGAAGAACTTTGGTTTCAATGTAACTGCAAGAAGACTGGTTCTAAAGAAGATTAAAGAACTGAGGAGTATTAGAGCTAAAGATGTACTCCCAAAGACTCTAACTATTCCTTACATAGGAAGTAGAGTGCATCTAAGGCCCTACTGGCTGATGGAGTTCATGGATGACAAAGGAGTTAGAAGATTTTTCAGATTAGAAGACCAATTGAGCATCTCTGGTAATGAGAATCTTTTGGAAATGCAAGAAAAACTAAATCTCTCAGAATCTGATGAACTGGAATTCCACAGACAGCTCCAAAATCAGATAGAAGAAAACAACAGAAAGCTTGGAAAGAGATCCAGACCTTCAAGGAACTAGATAAATCTGCTCAGGCTAGAGGAGCACCTTGAAAATAAATGTGAGCTAATCTTTGTACATTTTGTTATTTGAAGCACTTTACAGTTTTATCTACTTACTTTCAAAGTTGTATTTTTCGGGTGTTTTGTTATAATCAAGTTTCTCTTAATTTATGGCTACAATTTCAGTAGACATAAATTGGGGGAGATTGTTGTGGATATGTTGTAAACTTGATGATTTCATTAACAAAACACCTTAGTAGATTTTACTTAGTGAAAAATGTAGCACTCGACGGATAAGAATTTTAGTCCCGACGGATGACTCAATATAGTCCTGATGGATGATGATTTATTATCCATCGAGTGAGTAGCTTGTGTAACAATAAGTCTGTAGCACATTTCTGCATACACATTATTTAGATTCTGTAGTAGTACTCAAGTCATGTTGATTTTAACTAGATATGCAGAATTGGAAGATTAATTGTACATAGATGATGTCTTGTAATTCTGCATAAATGAAATGAAGTCGTGCCAGATAGCTACCCGACGGATAAACAACAATGCCACTCGACGGATGCTCAACAAGGCAACCCGATGGATGATAATGAACCCGACGGATAAAGCATTCAAACCTCTGTTGACAGTGACAACACAGTCACATGCGTCGAGTATATGCAAATGGAATGTGGAAGCCTATTCAACTGGGTTTTAGAGAACAAAGAAGCATTGTCATTTCCATGCTATTAGGAAGATATTCGAAGATGCTGGAATAGAGTAATGAAGGAGCATAGTATTAGACTTGATAGTTTTTTTTATTTTCTTGTCTTATTACTTTGTAATCTTGGTGTTATATAAACCAAGAAGTAGCAAACAAGAACACTAACAATTGAGCAAGATTATTATGTTAGGTCACACACACTGTAGAGGGGGTTGAATACAGTGTATAGCACAATCAAATCGAATTCTAATAACACAAGTAACAGAAAACAAACTTTATTCAAAGCAATAAACTCTGTTACAGTATGGAACTGTCCTCTCTCAGTGATGAACAAATATCACGAGAGCTGCTAGGGTTATAATTAATAATATTCTCGATAACCATAACACTTATAGTGTAAACCCTATGTCTGTGTTTATATACTACACAGTTACAAGATAATCATTAACTGATATGGAATATAATTCTGCTTCCTAAAATATATCAATCAGATATCTTTTCTTCCAAGTATTCTATTCTTCATAGAATTCCTTCTTCATGCATATCTCTTCTTATGTTTGTCTTGATCTTCTTTTCCTTTCAATCAGCCGCCTTCCTTATCTGAACGTTTCCTTTAAGTCCTGATATTATCTTCTGATAAATATCTCCTGAACCTTAAGTACTGATAACTTAAGTTCTGACTTCAGTATAAGTGCTGATTTTAGTTAAGTACTGATTTGTCCTGTTTAAGTAAGATCTGAAAACTAAACATAAATCATATTAGTCATGACATTATCAAATATATCTAACAATCTCCCCCAACTTGTAAATTAGCATAATATACAAGTTTAACATATATTTGATGATGTCAAAAATATTAAGTACAAATGCATGAGAATTTGACTAGATAACTACAACTTACAGTCCTTAAAGCTTTACCAATTTTAGCTACTGATAACAACTTCAGTCTGTATTCATATCAGAATTTGAGCAGTTGTAGATCTTGACTTGGCTTCACTTTCTGATCTCTCTGATGTCAGGAGTTGTTCTGAGATAGTTCTTTAACAAACATCTCTCAGCATATCTGAGTTCATCAATCATCCTCCTTTTAGCATCTTTAAGTTCTGCAGAATCTTCACCAGTTTGAAAGATAGCAGCCCTGAGATTATTAATTCTAGCTTTCCTTATGTCCTGATCCAGTATGATCAAATACACCTCGTCAGACTCAAGATTGAATTCTACAGCCTTATAACCCAGAAAGGTAGTTATAATCTTAGCAGAGTTAGGCTTCATCTCAACAATATCACCCTTGTGATCTCTGTACCTTGAAAGATATGTACTGTCAGACTTTACATAATAAAGCCTTTTCTGTCTCTGAATTTGATTCTTCAAATAGTTTGCAGCACTTTCTGTTATTCTGTCATTCACTTGAAGTAAGAATAATACATGTTCCAATTCTTCAAAATACTTCAGTGGAATAGCATTTTCCCTTATATGATAAACCCTACCATCTGTCATGAAATACAACAAGATGTGTTATTTCAAGTAGGTATGGTAAACCATCTGTACAGATTCTAGTTGATTCAATCTTTCAGGAGTTTCTCTAATACCTGGTTCACTTAAGGAAGTTGGATCATTGGTTGTGTTCTGTACTCTTCTTTCATCAGCACTACCCAATCCAGATTTATCTCTTGCTTCCTTTCCAGTAACCACTCTTGCTTCAAAACCACTTAATGCAGTCTTCAAAGGTTGAGTCTGTTTGGCTTTGGTGAATCCTGGTAGGAGTAACTTTGAAGGTTTAACATGAGCAATGTCAGAGGTTTCCTTTTCCTTATCTTCTGATATCAAGTCAACTTGAGCTATGTCAGAGGTTACTTGCTTCTTTGTAATATCTAACTATATCTTGACTCTGAACAACTTGAGCCATGTCAGAGGTTGTCTTAGAAATCTTCCTTGAAGTCAGAGTAAGATCAGCATTTTCAACAGTAATTTCTTTATCCACAGGAGGCACATAAACCTTTATAGGTTCACCAACTTTTTCTTTGCCCTTGGACCTTGGATCTATCTGCAATTGTGATTTGACCTTGGTTGCTTCAGGATTTGTCCTTTCTTTTATCACAATGCCTTTGGCCTTAGGAAGTTTCTTTTTACCAACAGAAGCATCAAATTTAGAATTGACTTTTTCTGACTTAAGTCTAGCTTCTTCTTCCATTAGACTCTCAAAGTCCATTCCTGGATTTTCCTTAAGAAATAACTGTCTTGATATTTCTTCATCAAGATACAAAAGTTCATCCGAACTTATCCTTTTACTAGTATCAGAAGTAATTCTTTTTCCAGTATTAGAACTTGTTCTATGACCTGTAGCTTCAGCTCTTCTTGATGAAAAACCACTACCTTGACCATGACCTCCACCCATTCCAGAGTTTCCCTGGTCATCTTTTTCATCATCCTTCCCCTTCAGTGTCTTAACAGTTTTGCATTTGGACTTAATTACCTTCTCCCCCTTTTTGGCATCAGCAGGTAAGAGAAGAGAGACAAGCAATTCCACTGAGGATTGGATTTCATCGAGTTGAGATTGCTGAGAAGCTTGATTTTTCAAAATATCATCAATCTGAGATTGTTGCTTCTCTTGGGTCTTCTCAATGTAAGCAACTCTGTCAAAGGTAGGTTGAAAGAAAGTTTTGTTGTCAATTTTCTTAATCGTTTCTTGTTTGAGCAATTCTTCCTGAATTTTATGTAACTCTGCATGAGTTGTTGAATGTAGACCTTGCAGATATCTAGTACTCAATGCAGTGACTCGAAGCTGTGTCTTGAAATCATCAGTAATTAGCATCTCATCAGCTTTCGCCAAGTGCTCAGCAAGAATTTTTTCAAATGGAACAAAGGTAACTGTGTTCCATTCCTTAGTCCACTCCTGTCCTCTAGGAGTTTTACTCCAAGGTACTGGTGCTTCCCCTTGAACAAACTTCTTGACTAGTTCAGATTTAAAAATAGTTTGTTGAGGTGCATGTCCTGAAGGACCAGCTTCATCAACATCTGTATTTATAGCAGCATCACCAGTATCAGCAGCATTTGCAGCATCAGAACTGACAGAATCAGCATCTTCTGTTAAAAGAACAGTATGAGAAGCAATTGAGACTTCAACATCCTCCTCTAAGTTCTGATCTGCTTCCAAGTTCTGATCAACATCAATAGTCTGATGCTCACCTATATTCTGATCATCAACATCTAGATGCAGAGAAGGTGTTGCAGACAATTCTAGAGTTTCATTAGCATCAGTAAGTGGTGTTGTTGATGTATTTATTTCTGTTGGAGCTTCTAAATAGAGAACCTCAGGCACAACTAGATTGTAAATATCAATTTCAGCACTTGTGCCTGGGTCTTCAGTAGATACTGGTTCATGTACAGGAGACACAGGTGGTGGAGATGCTTTATCTGTGGCAGTAGCTTCATGAGTTGGTGACAATGAAGATGGAGATGCAGTAGCTCCAGCAAATTCTGGCTCTTTTAAGATCAAAGATTCCTGATCTCCTTCCTTAGCTGCTGCTTCCTCATCATCTGAAGCTGGCCTGTGAGCTCTCTATTTCTTTCTTTTCTTTGAAGGTGTAGATTCCTTGGGAGTTTCAGCATAAGACATTCTTCTAAGCCTTTTGAGAAGCTTAGATCCCCCAATTCCAGTATCCTTCTGAGAAGAGACCTTCTCAGCTTCTTGTATAACAGGTTCTGATACAGGAACCTGTTCCTCACTATCTGACTCATCTCTCAGAATAAACTTCCTTCTCTTCTGTGTTGTCTGAGGTACAGTCTTTGTCCTCTTGGGCTTGAAGATGAAGGCTTCACAGTATGTGCTGATGATGAAGGTTGAGGCAGCTGTGAAGTTTCGAGATATGTTCTGATATAAGGTTGAGTAGATTGAGGTGTATGTGTGGTGTGTTCTGATGGTTGTTGAGTTGTCTAGGTGGTGGTGGTGGGTTGTACATCAGGGTAAACAGATCTGTAGGTTAGAGGATTAGCATTTACTAAGATCTGTTTTATAGACTAAGGTATCTGTAAGGGTCTAACCACCTTTTTCTTAAGGTCAGCATTTACCAAGTCATTAAAAGCACGTTTTGCAAGTTTAAAAGGTGGAAATAAAGAACTGGATGGTTGGGGTTCATTAGCACAACAAAAGGTATATATAAGCTGACAAAATCTAGCAAAGTAAACTATATTTCTATCCTCTGTCATCCTATCCCCAATAAAGCCTAGCACAACACTTGCAAAATCAAAATGAGTTTGGTGAATAATAGCATACCCGATGTGCTGACTCATGATTGGAATGGCATCAAAGTTGGAACACTTATTGCCAAATGCTTTAGTGATGCAGTCGAAGAAAAAGCTCCATTCCTTTCTGATATGAGCTCGTTTCAACTGTCCAAGCTTGGCCAAACTCTTCTCATACCCCAAATTGGCCATGAGCTACTGTAGAACTGGTTCCTCCGGTGTTGAGAAAATGCAGCCTTCTGGTAAGTGTAGAGCTTTACGAACTGCTCCAAGAGTTACCACATGCTCAACATCATTGACTTCGAAAATAATACTTGTAGTACCAGTAGCACCACCATTGTCAAAATGCCCAGTCCGCCAAAACATCAGAACTTGATGGCTGGAAATGACTTGAGGCTGGGTTAGTGCATACCCAATTTCACTGTATGCTAGAAGATCTTGCACAAAGTGCAACTCAGATGGAGCTTCATCAGGATTTAATATTGCAGCATAGTTGTTGGGAACGAACTTGGCTCCATCTATGATGAAATCCTTAGGTGCCATAAGAAAAATTGAGAATTAAGGTTGCCTGTAAGGTGTTTGATAAAATGTCTGTATGAAAAACAACGTCAGGAGATGAGAGAGAATAGAAGTAAGGAAAGGTAAAGTGTGAAAGTAAATAAAAGATTTTACAATCTTCTCTCTCGTTTACTTATACATGGTAGAAAAAGTAACCGTTGGACACCTGTCAGACATGCAGCAGTAAAGAATAATTAATGGGCACGGGAAAGCAGTAATCATTACTTATCCCATGCAGTTTTTCAAGGAAAAACCGTTCCACTTACCAAGTAATCCCATTAATCAAGGTAATTCAGTTTTAATTTAAAATTTAAACTGTTCCCACTTATTAAATCATTTTTACTACGAAACCAATATTCTGTAAAAATACATCAGGTGAGAGAATGACCAAAAAAATAAATCAAGGAATCAGGTACTGCCACGTCAGAATCAAAACTTGATTTGTATCAGTAATAAAATGGTCATCAGAATATGGATAAATCAGGATTTAAAAATGTATCAGAATTTCAAACAACTCAGACACAACATCTTGCAAAAATATAAAAATTCCATTAATATATTAAGAGAATACATTCATGAAATTGAAATTACAGCACAAGATTACAAGAGTGTCCTAAGCTACAAGGCCTATTTCTTCTTCCTACTCTCTACAAACTGAATAGCGAGATGAATGATTCGCTCCTGTTGTCGAAGAGCTTCCATCCGTGCTTCTTCCAATCGCTCAACATGGCGATGGTAATCCATATAGAAGAACAAGAGGCCTGTCAGAACCTCTTGGGGAACAGAGTCCCAAACATTATCGGGAATAGCAGTAACATGCCATTTCTGCTGCCACTATGGACAGCTCATGGTGAGAGAGAAAGTATCATAGTTTAGAGCTAAGTTGTAGTTCACCATGATTGTGATGATAGAGAAATAGATGAGATTGAGAGCTTGAGAGTTTGAGAGAAAATGAGAGATGTACTGACTGGAGTGAAGTGTTGGTTTATATAGGCAATGGAATGCCAGGAGACGCAAGGAAAATTTAATGCTGACAGGTAGAATTCGTCTCCCTAGACTGAGGAGAACAAAAACAGCCACTGGAAGTGTAAAACAGGGTTTAATGCGCACAAGAAACAAGTAAATATTACTGTGCATGGACGTGTACCACTAACCCTAATTGTATTAACTGTCAATATTCCACTCAAACATAGTCTGATTTAAAATAAGACTGTTTCAGATTTTAACCACAAATAAGTCAAGTAAAGAATCAGAATTTAATATCAGCACTTAGACTTATATCAGAACTTAACAGTCATCAGAACATAATTCTTAACTCGAAAAGTTGAATGGCTATTTCTGTAATTCTTCACACAAATTCGGATTTCGATTCTTCAGAACTTAATCATCAGAACTTCCATCAGAACCTGTCCTCAGAATTTATGCAATCTGACACATAAACTGTTCATCTAAAACAACATTGATCACCACAGTAATTGTTATCATTCATATGGAGTGTAAGTGTGTGCATTAAGCTAAATATCAGACAAAGATTAAAGTCTGATTCACTTCAGTACATCTTAGAAATAAGGCATAACTAAGAACTTTACTTAAAATCTGTCATTATTTTGAAGCCTACTATTGAATGAGTTCATGCATGAGTCCACCTCAACTGTGTTGTGCATATGTTGTGTACTTGATGATTTTATAAACAAAATATCTAAGTAGATTTTACTTAGTGAAATTATGCAGCACTCGACGGATAAGAATTATAGTCCCGACGGATGATTAACTTATTATCCATCGAGTGAGTAGCTTATGTAATAATAAGTTTGTAGCACAGTTATGTATGCACCTTTGTATAGAATCTGTAGTAGCATATAAGTCATGTTGACTTTAACTAGATATGCAGAATAGGTTTATTAATTGTACATAATTGATGTCTTGTAATTCTGTATAAGTGATATAGAGTCAAGTGCCAAAATAGCTACCGACGGATGATTAACAAATCCATCGACAGATGATCAAATGACTATCAACGGATGTTTAATATAGCAGTCGACAGATGATCAATTAAATCATCAACGGATATTCTGAAAGTCGACGGATGATCATATGAAGAATTCAAACAGCAGTTGAACAGTGAAAGCTGACACACAGCCGTCGAGATGTATACAAACACACTGTGGAAGCCCATTAACTGGGTAATAGAGGACGAAAAGCAGCAAAGCTTAAGACTGTTAGATTTTATATTTGTTCAGTCTTTTTGACTTTGTAATCTTGGTATTATATAAACCAAGAGTGTAGCAAATAGAAAAATAACTAAGATAGCCGAGAAACACAAAAACAGAGAAATCTTTGTAAGCAGAATCTTTAGCATTTCCTGTATTTCTCAGTAGTTCCATTTGTAAGCAGCTGTGAATATTTCTGCACACAGAGTCCTCTCGATATATTATATATATCTCTGGTGGAATTGTTTAAATCCACCAGAAAGTTTTTAAAGACTCTTGTTTTTAATTACTTATGTTTTGATTCAATTAAGTTTACATTCCGCATTGTGCTAATCAAAACAAATATATCTATAATCGAGTTGAACATTTTTATTTCAAGAAAAAGGTTCAAGAATTCCATTCAACCCCCCTTATGTAATTCTTGCTACATTGTTAAGGGACTAATAATTGGTATCAGAGCAAGCTCTTAATCTACAAAGAGTTTAAAGATCAAAACAATTCAGCAAGATGAACAAGAAAGATGTTGGAGTCAAGATTCCTTTTCTTGATAAAGATAATTACCATCATTGGAAGGTAAAGATGCATCTTCATATGCTTTCTCAAGATGAGGCCTATGTGGACTGCATAGAAAGAGGTCCTCATGTTCCAATGAGAGCTGCAACAGGAAACGAGACATCTGTTCCAAAGTCAAGGCACGAATGGTCTGACCCTGACATTGAACACGTCAGGAAGGATAAAAAGGCCATGAACATTTTGTTCAATGGAGTCGATGCAGACATGTTTGATAATATTATCAACTGTTAAACTGCCAAGGATGTTTGGGACACAATACAGATAATTTGTGATGGCACTGAGCAAGTAAGAGAAAATAAAATGCAGCTCCTGATTCAGCAATATGAGCATTTTCACAATGAAGAAAGTGAGTCACTCACTGACATTTTTAGTAGATTCCAAAAACTCCTAATTGCTCTTAAGTTGCATGGAAGAGTCTATCAAACTAAAGACTCCAATCTGAAATTTCTCAGATCTCTTCCAACGGAATGGAAACCAATGACAGTCTCATTGAGAAACTCTTAAGATTATAAGGAGTTTACTTTGGAGAGACTGTATGGCATTCTGAAGACCTATGAGCTTGAGATAGAGAAGGATGAAAGAATGGAGAGAGGAAAGAAGAAAGAAGGATTCATTGCACTAGTTGCTGATCTGGAAAAGGAGAAGGAAGTGAAGATGGAAGCTGTAGAATCAACTTCAAAGGTCTGTGAGAATAAGGGTAAGGGGCTAGCTGAAAGTAAAGATTCATTGAGCCAAGATGACATGGAGGACATTGATGAGCACCTAGCATTTCTTTCAAGAAGATTTGCCAAGCTCAAGTTCAAAAAGAACTTGGGAGCAGCCAAGCCAAATAGAAACATGGTGGATAAGTCAAAATTCAAATGTTTCAAATATGGCTTGGCAGGGCATTTTATAAATGAGTGTAGAAAGTCAGATTCCAGTAAGAAAAGGTTTGAGTCTGTGGATTATAAGCAAAAATACTTTGATCTACTCAAACAAAAGGAAAGGGCTTTCATTACACAAGAGAATGACTGGGCAGCTGATGGTTTGGATGAAGATGAAGATGTCAGCTATGTCAATCTAGCCCTAATGGCCAAGTCTGATGAAACAGAGACAAGTTCCTCAAGCAATCAGGTAATCACTACAAACCTTGCACATTTATCTAAAGCTGGGTGTAATGATGCAATAAATGACATGTCTACAGAATTGTATCATTTGCGTGTTTCACTTAAGTCTCTCACTAAAGAAAATGTTAAAATCAAAGAAAACAACTTGTTTTTAAGTGAGAGGAATAATGTGCTTGAGTCTCAGTTTGTTGAGTTTGAGAAACTAAAAATTGAGTGTAAGATTGCCAAGGAGGAATTAACCGAGTCCTTGAAAAAGGAAGAAATTTTGAAGAAGCAGCTCGAGCGTGAACAAGAGGTGATTAAAGCATGGAAAACATCCAGGGATGTTCATGCTCAAATCACCAAAGTTCAAGGAATTGAGTATTTTTGTGATGAAGCCTGGAAAAAGAATAAAGAGAAACTAGAACCTATTTTGGTAGATGGGTTGCTGACAGATGTAGACTCGACGGATGATGAGGACTATCCGTCGGATAACAAAAGGTGTTATCCGTCGAATGATAAAAATCCTCATCCGTCGGCTGTAAGCAAACCCATTAGCAAAGCCAAATTAATCAAGCTAAATGATAAGTATGGGTCTGTTTCCAAGAACTTTGTTTCAGGAGAGTCAAGTCAAGCTAAGAAAGGGAAAAAGGCTAATGTTGGTCACATGACTGTCAAACAGTTAAGTGACAGACTTGAGAAAATAGAGGTAAAAACAGAGACTAAAAAGAAAAACAATAGGAATGGTAAAGTAGGGATTAACAAACACAATAACTACACACCTGATAAATATGCTCCTAGAAAATTATGTGTCAAGTGTGGTAGTGTAAATCATTTGTCTGTTAATTACAAATCTGCCATGCCTACTCCCATGTCTGTTCAGCCTCAATATCCTAACATGAATGCCATGCCTCCCATGCCTGTTAATGCTATGCCTACACAGAACATGAATGCACAGTTTGCTAATATGCTATTTGCACCTAATCCATATTATGCTGCATACAATATGCCTCAAATTCCATTTAGCATGCCTTACTGGAATAACATGTTTGCACCAAGCATGTCATTTCATGTTAGTAATAATATGCATGATAATTCTGTTGCATTAAATGGTTTCAAAGGCCCAACCCAAATGACTAAGAAAGAATCTGAAATTCCTAAGTCAAATGAGTTAAGACCTAAGAAACAGAAGAAGAAAGCTAACAAGGCAGGACCCAAGGAAACTTGGGTACCAAAATCAACTTAATTTGATTTTGATGTGTGCAGGGAAACAAAAAGAATCTTTGGTACTTGGATAGTGGTTGTTCAAGACACATGACTGGTGATTCTACCCTGCTCACAGAGTTTAAGGAGAGAGCTGGCCCAAGTATTACTTTTGGAGATGACAGCAAAGGTTATACTGCGGGATATGGCTTGATTTCAAAGGACAATGTCATCATTGAAGAGGTTGCCTTAGTGGATGGTCTCAAACATAATCTGTTGAGTATCAGCCAACTTTATGACAAAGGCAACTCAATAACCTTCAATAAAGAAGCCTGTGTTGTGACTAACAATCAAAACAACAAAGTGGTTCTCACTGGTGTGAGAAGAGGAAATGTGTACCTAGCTGACTTCAACTCAACCAAAGCAGAATCTGTAACTTGACTTCTCAGCAAAACAAGTCAAGATGAAAGTTGGCTATGACACAAGAAGCTATCCCATTTAAACTTCAAGACCATGAATGAGTTGGTAAAGAAAGAACTAGTAAGAGGCATTCCTCTAGTGGAGTTTACAAAGGATGGACTGTGTGATGCCTGCCAAAAAGGGAAGCAGATCAAAGCATCATTCAGGAAGAAACTTGATTCAGCAATTGAAGAGCCTCTGCAACTGCTTCACATGGATTTGTTTGGACCAGTCAATGTATTGTCAATTTCAAAGAAAAGATTTTGCCTAGTAATTGTAGATGATTTCTCAAAGTTCTCTTGGACATATTTCCTAAAGTCTAAAGATGAGGCTAGTGAAATCATCATCAATCACATAAGCAAGTTAACAATCATCCTGATTTCAAAGTTAGAAGAATCAGGAGTGACAATGGAACTTAGTTCAAGAACTATGTCATGAGAGCATTTTTTGAGGAAAATGGGATCTTGCATGAGTTTTCAGCAGCAAGGACTCCACAACAGAATGGAGTAGTGGAAAGAAAGAACAGATCTCTTATTGAAGCTGCAAGGACAATGCTTGAAGAATCAAAACTACCAACATATTTCTGGGCTGAAGCTGTAAACACTGCATGCTACACTCAGAACATCTCTCTGATTAATCAAGCAAGATGCATGACTCCTTATCAATTGTTCAAGAACAAGAAGCCAACTCTAAACTTTCTTCATGTCTTTGGCTGTAAATGCTATATTCTGAGAAATCAAACTGATCAAAATAGGAAGTTTGATGCTAAAGCAGATGAAGGAATTTTTGTTAGATATGCTGTTGGTAAAGCATATAGAGTCTACAATCTAAGAACCAACATTGTTGTGGAATCTATACATGTTGTGTTTGATGATAAAAAGATTGAAGGACTGAAAGATGGAGATTACCATGAGAGCCTCAAATTCGACAATATTGAGATGGTCAGTGATGGAAGAAAGTGATCAAGAAACAGTGTCTAAGGATAATGCAGACAAATCTACCACCAATGAAGCACAAAACTTAACATCCGTCGAGTTGTAAAATGCTTCATCCGTCGGTAGACAACCGTCCTCATCCGTCGGTACTCAAAATTCACCATCCGTCAGGTTATCAAAAGGAGCAGGAAGTCAAGGCAGATCACCCACAGAAAGTACCCATTTCTCAAATCAAAGATCCACAAACTCAGGGGCAGTTTCTAGCAATCAAAACTCAATCACACATCAAGACAACATTGAGGTCTCTTCATCTAGAGCTAATCTACCTCAACCAAGGAAATGGACAAAAGATCACCCCTTTGAACTAATTATTGGTGATGTCTTTTCTAGAGTTTAAACCAGAAGAGCAACTCAAGAAGAATGTCTATACAGCAGCTTTCTGTCAAAGGAAGAACCAAAGAAGGTAGAAGAAGCCTTGTTAGATCCTGATTGGATTTTAGCTATGCAGGAGGAGCTAAACCAATTTGAAAGGAATAAAGTATGGAAGCTGGTACCCAAGCCTAAAGGAAAGAATCCAATAGACACCAAATGGGTATTCAGAAACAAGATGGATGAAAATGGCATAGTAGTAAGGAACAAAGCCAGATTGGTTGCTAAAGGCTATTGCCAGCAAGAAGGAATAGATTTTGATGAAACATTTGCTCCTGTTGCAAGACTTGAAGCCATCAGAATCTTCTTAGCCTATGCAGCCCATGCCAATTTCAAGGTCTATCAAATGGATGTCAAAAGTGCCTTTTTGAATGGAGATTTGGAGGAAGAAGTGTATGTTAGTCAACCTCCTGGCTTTGAAGATCCAAATTTTCCAGAGTATGTCTATTATCTACTGAAAGCACTTTATGGACTGAAGCAAGCACCTAGAGCCTGGTATGACATTTTATCAAAGTTCCTTTTGGAAAATCACTTCACAAGAGGTACTGTAGATAAAAATTTATTTTTCAGAAATGTTAATGGCTCTAGCATACTTGTTCAAATTTATGTAGATGATATTATTTTTGGCTCTACAGATGAGAAACTTTGTAAAAAGTTTGCCAAACTGATGTAAAGTAAGTATGAAATGAGTATGATGGGAGAACTAACTTACTTTCTTGGTTTACAAGTTAAGCAAGTTAGTGATGGAATATTCATTAGTCAAACTAAATATATTTTTGATCTTTTAAAGAAGTTTGATCTAATGGATTGCACATCTGTAAAAACTCCCATGGCCACTGCAACTAAGCTTGAACTAAACACTACTGAAAAGTCTGTGGATATTTCAAGCTATAGAGGCATGGTTGGCTCACTTCTGTACTTAACATCTAGTAGGCCAGATATAATGATTGCTACATGTTTATGTGCTAGATTTCAGGCTGATCCTAGAGAGTCTCACTTGATAGCTATTAAGAGAATTTTCAGATATCTCAAGGGAACACCAAAACTTGGCATTTGGTATCCTAGAGATTCTGGTTTTGATCTAACTGGTTATTCAGATGCAGATTATGCAGGTTGTAGAATTGACAGAAAAAGCACAACAGGAACTTGTCAATTTCTAGGAAACAAGCTTGTGTCCTGGTTCAGTAAAATGCAAAATTCAGTTTCTACTTCTACAGCTAAAGCTGAATATATTGCTGCTGGCAGTTGCTGTGCACATATTTTATGGATGAAAAATCAATTGCTAGACTATGGTTTGCAAGTTGAGAGGATTCCTATTTTCTGTGATAACACAAGTGCAATTGCCATCACTGAAAATCCAGTGCAACATTCAAGGACAAAGCACATATACATCAAGTACCATTTTATAAGGGAACATGTAATGAATGGTACTGTAGAGTTATATTTTGTTCCAAGTGAGAAGCAACTTGTAGATATCTTTACCAAGCCACCGGATGAATCCACCTTTTCTAGGTTGGTAAGTGAGTTAGGTATGCTTAATTACTCTTGAATCTACCTGAGTTATTTTGCAAGTTGATATGTAGCCAGAAATTTAACTGATTTTTAGTCATGAGTGAAATTTTGGCTAAGTCATAATTTGCATCTCGACGGATGACCATTATCCATCGAGTTGAGTCATCCATCGATATACTATGTGCAAATAAAAATCAATTACTTTTCTGGAATCTTTTAAAACTCGACGGATAACAGTTTATCCTCATCCGTCGAAGTGTCTAAATCTTAACCGTTAATTCCCTGAACATTATCCATCGAGTATACTTACAGTTTGTAAGCATTACACGATGGATAATGAGTGGAATTTTTACAGTTTATTTTTAAACGGCTAATTTAGGCAATTTCTATTGGGTAATTTACTTTTCTTTATTATTTTCACCCGTTATTTTTGAGGAAGTATAAAAGCTTATTTCATTCCAATTATTTTCTTTTATCATTCTCAAATTCAACTGCTTTAATTTTATTCTCTCTCAAGCAAATATCCTCTTTCTCTTCAAATCTTTCATTCTCTAACAATGCCACCTGTAGTAAAGATAATGTCTCAGACTGGGTTCATTTATGAGAAGAACAACTTCACTGCTTTGGTCAATAAGAGTATTCAGCAATCAGAAGACTATCACAAGATGATGGACTTCGTGAAGAGCTGCAAGTTAAGTTTTGCCATGCTTGAATCACCCACAATTTACTGTGAAGTTGTTGAAGAGATGTGGACCACTGCATTCTAAAACTCTACTGACAAAACCATCACTCTAATTATCAAAGGTAATGAGTTCTGTATCAATAGTGATGTGATAAAAGCATGTTTCAAAATTCCTGATAATAATGTAACTTCACCACACACTGACACTGATATTATCAATATGCTTAATTCCATGCATTATGCACTTCCTACTACTAAGCTAAGTGAGATTAGAAGATTAGGTCTTAGGAAGGAATGGAGTTTCATGTGTGATGTTGTGACTAAAGTTTTCTCTGGAAAAGTCAGTAATTTTGATTCTGTGAACATTTTCATGCTTAACATGCTATACTGCTAGTTACAGACAAATTTTACAATTTCAGTGACCTTGTCTTGTATGAGTTAGGTTTTAAACTAGGCTAGTTATCCAAAAGGGGAAAGAATGTATATTATGCTAGATTTTTCATGATATTGGCTAACCATCTTTGTCAAGAGATTGTACTTGAGAACTCAAACAACAAATTATCTTGTTGGGTTCAAGAGAGAAGAATCATTGCAGATTTGAACCGAGCCAACCATCATAGGGATGTGCCAATGTTCTACTTTCCTGAAATGCAGACACCTCAGGTAAGTGAGGTAAGTTCATCCATACCCTTAACTATTCCAATCTCCTCAATTTCTTTGAGTTCAGGAGTAGCTATGGCAACTGTGACAATGACCAAACAGTTGCCTACCAAAGCTGCCAAATCAACTACAATTTCTAAATCCAAGTCAAAGAAAACCCCCTCTGGTATCTCTCAAAAGGTACCAGTTGAAAAATCTACCAAAACCAAAGATGGAAGTGTGAAGGAGGGTCAGTTAGGTGAGGGAAGGGGTGAACATCAAAGAAACCCCAAGGATAAGGTTGGAGAGTTGAGTGAATCCCAGCCTAGCCACACTGCAGTTTCCCAACAAACTGCAGTTCTTAAAAAGGACAAAAGCTCACTTCTAGCTGCATCCTCCCAAAAGGGTGTGGCTACTGAACAAAGCTCTCAGCCAAGAGCACAGGCCAAAAGGGTTAGGGACACAAGCTCACCCCAAACTTACATAAGAAAGAAGAAATCTAAAACAACTTGGGATGCACAGGGCACACACAGTGCAAACTGGTGCTAAAGACACAGTCCCTGCACTTTCTCAAATTCAGATTGATGTGGCTCCAATAAATGTGGACTCACAGCCAAAATCTCTTATAATAGAAGCCTCTGAAACACCATACTCACCAACAAACTCTCTGGAAGTGGATATGATAAACACTTCAATTCCTGATTCCCCTTCTTTAACTCTGTTGGGGAAGCCAAAATCTAGTGCAAGTGAGCATCATCTTTTAGATGATTTGTTGGCTCACTTGCCAATTCTTTCAGATACTATTGTGACATCTGTGCCTCAAATAACTTCAATCAATACAGAGTCAACAATAGTTTCTCTTCCCACCTCATTCATTTCTACTCTCTCGATGGATATTGCTCATCCGTCGAGTAGTGATTGTATCCCGATGGATAAGCTTAATAACAGTTATCCGTCGGATAGCTTTACCACTCACCCGATGGATATCACTTATCCGTCGAGTATCTCTGCACAACTTCAAACTTCAATTATTTCTAGTGCAGAATATTTAGTGGTAATACAATCACTCTTAGGACTGAGAGAGGAGAGTGCTTTGAGTGAGAGGCTGGGTTGCTCCCAGGCAAAAGGAGAGGAAAATAGTGAATCTCAGCAATCCATTTATTCAGGATTGGCAAAAGTGAGTGAGAGGAGTCCCACCTTAGTAGGTGAAGGTGAGGGTGGGGAGCCAGGGTGAGACCCTGATGCAACAAAAGAGAGATAATGAGAGAAAGGCAGGTACAAGAGAAATAAGGATGGATCCAGCCATTGCTAGTGAGTCAATGATTGTGGATGATGCTGAAAAGGGAAGACAATTTCAACAACATTACAAAGATGAAATTGATAACATTTCCTTGGATGCTTACACTTTTACTCATCCTATGTCAACCTATCAATTGTTGGCTATTCAGGACAATGTGGAGGCAGAACAGACTTTGAATTTAGTACACACCTCAGAATCTCTTCAAAGAGATAAAGCTGCTGTCAATAGGATGCCTTCTCAAGCTGGTGAGCCATCTGAAAAATTTGGAGTAATTCTAATGATGATGACTATGTTTCTTTGGATGGAAGCATGAACTTAGGGGGAGATGAAGGCCCAAGTTCTATTTTAAATTTACCTGGATGGGCATGGACAAAGGAATTTACACCAGGACAATTTGATGTGTCTTTGGTCAAGCAAGTGGTGGCTATTCAAAAGGCCCTTCAGGAGACTTCAGATGCTGGTACCAAGGCTATTCTTCAAGCTCACCTAGACTCTCTACATCTCATGAAGATCCAGCACTTAAGACAGAATATGAGTGTGGATGAACTAAAAAGAGATATAGCTGACTTGAAGACATACAATTCTGCGAAGCTGGATTCAGTAATGCCATATGGTACCATGCAAGATCTACTACTAAAATTGAGGAGAGAATCAGACTCTGAAAAGAAGCTAGCCCAGCTGGAAAACAGAGTTCAAGTTTTTGAGAATTCAGTGGCTATCCTTCTTCAAAATCAACAGACTCAGACAAATCTTCTCATGCAACTGGCTAAAGCACAAGGCCTAACTCCTCAACTTGATGATAACAAAAAGGGGGAGAGAGAATCAAGTAAGGGGGAGAAAGGACCAGCTGAGGGGGAGAAACTTCAAGTACAAATCAGCAAAGTAATTGTACCTTCAATTACAATCTCCAAGCCAACAGTTACAGATGGTATAGATCTAATTAATGCAGCAGCAGCAAATTTGAAAGTTGCTGAAAAAGGAAAGTTGAGTTTGATCAACTGGAATAAAATTGATGAGGAGATACAGAAAAAGTTTGAACTAGTCAAGGAGCCAGTTTAGTCAGCCATCCATCACTCTCATGTCAAGCCAATCAGTGTGAATGAGATGAGCATGAACTATCTGGAAAAAGGACAATCTTCCTGCATCAAGTCTACAAAGGCTGAAATAATTCTTAAACCAAGGGCAAATTATCCAAAGTCATCTTGGAAGAACCCTATGGACACTGTGTATGAGACACCCAAGCCTAATGAAAAGAAGCTTTTGTCAAGATCTATTATCTTCTATAAAGATCCAGCTGATTCACCTTCAAAAAGGAGAATTGCCAAGATATTCAGAACTGGAAAGGAAATTTGTGTGGTAACTGGACATCCACAGTTTGCTCAAGCAAAGAAAGAAGAAAAAGCCAGATTAAAGTGATAGCTATTCAGCAGGCCCTTCAGGAAGCTTCAGATGCTGGTACCAAGGCTGTTCTTCAAGCTCACCTAGACTCTTTATATTTAATGAAGATCCAACACTCAAGACAGAATCTCAGTGTGGATGAATTGAAAAAGGATATAGCTGACTTAAAGACATACAACTCTGAGAAGCTGGATTCAATAATGCCATATGGTACCATGCATGATCTATTACTAAGATTAAGGAGAGAATCAGATTCTGACAAGAAGATAGCCAAACTGGAGAACAGAGTTCAGGCTATTGAGAATTCAGTGGCCCTACTTCTTCAAAATCAACAGACTCAGACAAATCTTCTTATGCAACTGGCTAAAGCACAAGGCCTAACTCCTCCACTTGATGATAACAAAAAGAGGGAGAGAGAATCAAGTAAGGGGGAGAAAGGACCAACTGAGGGGGAGAAACTTCTGGTTCAAATCAGCAAAGTAATTGTACCTTCAATTACTATATCCAAGCCACCAGTTGCAGATGGTATAGATCTTATAAATGCAGCAGCAGCAAATTTGAAAGATGCTGATAAAGGAGAGTTGACTCTGATCAACTGGAAAAAGATTGATGAGGAAATACAGAAAAAGTTTCAATTAGTCAAGGAACCAGATCAGTCAGCCATCCATCACTCTCATGTCAAGCCAATCAATGTGAATGAGATGAGCATGAACTATCTGGAGAAAGGACAATCTTCCTGCATCAAGAGTACAAAGGCTGAGATAATTCTTAAACCAAGGGCAAACTATCCAAAGTCATCTTTGAAGAACCCTATGGATTCTGTGTATGAGACACCCAAGCCTGATGAAAAGAAGCTTCTGTCAAGATCTATTCTCCTCTACAAAGATCCAGCTGATTCAGCCTCAAGAAAGAGAATTGCAAAGATATTCAGAAATGGGAAGGAAATTTGTGTGGTAGCTGGACATCCACAATTTGCTCATGCAAAGGAAGAAGAAAAAGCCAGATTGAAGCAGGAAAAGAGGCAAGCTGCTCTAGATGCAAAGAAGTTTAAACAAAAGAAAGAACATATTGCTATCTTGGCCAAGCTACAGGCTGTGAATTCTTCTCAACAAATTCCCTCTCAACCATCTGAAGCTGCTGAATCAAAGAAGAAGATTGAAGAACAGAAGAAATCCCCAAGGAAGAAATAATTGGCTAGAAGAACAAAAAGGAAACTGGATGTTGTTGACAAGGAATTGGAAGATCAATTTCCTAAGGAATCCACACCAGCTACAACTCAAGCATCAAAGCCCTCTATGGTATTTGAAGACATAAGGGTGGTGGATCCCTACAGGAACATACATGGTGAACCTATTGTGCCAAAGGATGAGCCAATAGAGTGGGATAACATACCAATTCCTGACTTCAACTTACCAATCCTTAGCAAGCCAAAAAGGACAAAGTCAAGGGCAGTCAAGAAAGTGAAGCTGTCACCTCTCAAATCCAAGTCAGTAGTTAAAGCTCAACCCAAGGTCAACAGGGGAGACTACTTGTACTTGTGTGACATCAAAGAATTTTCAGATCTAAACCTTTATCTGGATGAACTGGATGAAGTAAGGGTAATTGATGCATACAGAAACCTACCTGAAAGGTTGGTGTTCAAGTACAAAGGAGGAAGGGAGATTCAGTGGCCACTTCACAGGATTCTTCAAGAAAGCCAAGCTGTGCTGATTAAAGTCTATTCATCCTTCAAGAAAAACTTTGGGTTCAATGTAACTGCAAGAAGACTAGTATTGAAGAAGATTGAAGAGCTGAGGAGTGTTAGAGCTAAAGATGCACTCCCAAACACTCTAATCATCCCATACACAGGGAGAAGAGTGCATCTAAGGCCCTACTGGCTGATGGAATTCATGGATGACAAGGGTGTGAGAAGATTCTTCAGATTATAGAAGACCAACTGAGTATCTCTAGCAATGAGACTCTCTTGGAAATACAAGAAAAGCTAGATCTCTCAGAATCTGATGAACTAGAATTCCACAGGCAGCTCCAGAATCAAATTGAAGAAAATAACAGAAAGCTTGGAAGAAGATCCAGGCCTTCAAGGAACTAAAAAAATCTTCTCAGGCTAGAGGAGCATCTTGAATTGACTGTGAGCCAAACCTTGTTCATTTTAATTAATTGAAGCACTTTCAGTTTATCTACTTATCTTTAAAGATATACGTTCAGGATGTTTTGTTATCATCAAGTATCTCTTGATTTATGGCTACATTTCCAGTAGACATAAATTGGGGGAGATTATTGTGCATATGTCGTGTACTTGATGATTTCATAAACAAAACATCTAAGTAGATTTTACTTAGTGAAATTATGTAGCACTCGACGGATAAGAATTATAGTCCCGACGAATAACTCATTATAGTCCCGACGGATGATTAACTTATTATCCATCGAGTGAGTAGCTTATGTAATAATAAGTTTGTAGCACAGTTATGTATGCACCTTTGTATAGAATCTGTAGTAGCATATAAGTCATGTTGACTTTAACTAGATATGCAGAATAGGTTTATTAATTGTACATAATTGATGTCTTGTAATTCTGCATAAGTGATATAGAGTCAAGTGCCAAAATAGCTACCGACGGATGATTAACAAAGCCATCGACGGATGATCAAATGACTATCAACGGATGTTTAATATAGCAGTCGACGGATGATCAATTAAATCATCAACGGATATTCTGAAAGTTGACGGATGATCATATAAAGAATTCAAACAGCAGTTGAACAGTGAAAGCTGACACACAGCCGTCGAGATGTATACAAACACACTGTGGAAGCCCATTAACTGGGTAATAGAGGACGAAAAGCAGCAAAGCTTAAGACTGTTAGATTTTATATTTGTTCAGTCTTTTTGACTTTGTAATCTTGGTATTATATAAACCAAGAGTGTAGCAAATAGAAAAATAACTAAGATAGCCGAGAAACACAAAAACAGAGAAATATTTGTAAGCAGAATCTTTAGCATTTCCTGTATTTCTCAGTAGTTCCATTTGTAAGCAGCTGTGAGCATTTCTGCACACAGAGTCCTCTCGATATATTATATATATCTCTGGTGGAATTGTTTAAATCCACCAGAAAGTTTTTAAAGACTCTTGTTTTTAATTACTTATGTTTTGATTCAATTAAGTTTATATTCCGCATTGTGCTAATTAAAACAAATATATCTATAATCGAGTTGAACATTTTTATTTCAAGAAAAAGGTTCAAGAATTCCATTCAACCCCCCTTCTATAATTCTTGCTACATTGTTAAGGGACTAACAATTGGTATCAGAGCAAGCTCTTAATCTACAAAGAGTTTAAAGATCAAAACAATTCAGCAAGATGAACAAGAAAGATGTTGGAGTCAAGATTCCTTTTCTTGATAAAGATAATTACCATCATTGGAAGGTAAAGATGCATCTTCATATGCTTTCTCAAGATGAGGCCTATATGGACTGCATAGAAAGAGGTCCTCATCTTCATATTATCAGAGTATTTCTCCAGTATCATAGAGTGTGAAAAGTCACCAAGAAAAATATTTATTTTTTCTTTTTCTGATGCATATTACTTAATACCAGCAATGCACTTGGGTCGTCCCTGCCACATTTTTACTCTAGATCTCAAAGGAGTACCTGATTTTTATTCCCTTTTCTTTTTCCTTTTTCTTTTGATAAGTGAGGTTTATCAGCACTTAGTACATTCTGCAGATTTACTAACATCAGAACTTAACAGATGAGAAGCATTATTCTAGTTTTTGACTTAGTAATATGATAGACAAAGTAAACGTGACTAAGCTTAATATCAGAATTTGCTTGTGTCAATAGATTTCCACATATATAATTACTTCTAACAATGGATTTCTAGTATGTTAAAGAGTACTAGGTCAGCATCTAGCACAGTTATCCTCATAGGATTGAATAGTCACAGAAATAGTCATTTCACTTTCAGAGTTTAGAAATTCACATCAGACAACAATCAGTACTTAAGCAATTTTTAATTAGGCACATAATACACAAAGAGAGTAATATCTGTAAATACTAATCATAAAGTCTGATGTATCAGAACAAAACTAAGCAGATTTAGAGAAGGAACCTGAAACCATTCCAAGTTCATTTACCAATCTTGTAAAAGTAGCTTCACACAGTGGTTTTATGAAGATATCTGCTAGTTGTTGATCTGTTGGAACAAAGTGCAATTCCACTGTACCTTCATCCACATATTCCCTTATGAAGTGGTACCTAATACTGATATGCTTTGTCATTGAGTGTTGAACTGGATTACCTGTCATAGCAATGGCACTTTGATTATCACAGTAAATAGGGATTTTAAAATATGTTAACCCATAATCCAGTAACTGATTCTTCATCCAAAGAATCTGTGCACAACAGCTTCCTACAGCAATGTATTCTGCTTCTGCAGTTGAGGTGGAAATTGACTTTTATTTCTTGCTAAACCAAGAAACCAATCTGCCTCCAAGAAATTGGCAGCTTCCACTTGTGCTCTTCATGTCAATTTTGCAACCTGCAAAATCTGCATCTGAGTAACCTATTAGTTTAAAATCTGATTCTCTGGGATACCACAATCCCAGATCAGCTGTTCCCTTAAGATACTTGAATATTCTTTTCACAGCTGTTAAGTAAGGTTCTCGTGGATCTGCTTGAAATCTTGCACAAAGACAAGTAGCATATATGATATCAGGTCTATTAGCAGTTAGATAGAGTAGAGAGCCAATCATACCTCTGTTATCAGTAATATCTACTGATTTACCAGTATCCTTATCCAGTTTTGTTGCAGTGGCCATGGGAGTGGATGCACTTGAACAATCTTGCATTCCAAATTTCTTCAGCAAGTTTCTGGTGTACTTGGTTTGACAAATAAAAGTGCCTTCTTCATTCTGCTTGACTTGAAGGCCCAGAAAATAGCTAAGTTCTCCCATCATACTCATTTGATATCTTGACTGCATCAGTTTGGCAAACTTTTTGCAAAGTCTGTCATTTGTAGAACCAAAGATGATATCATCAACATAAATCTGAACCAGAAGTAAGTCCTTTCCATGGTTGAGGTAAAACAGTATTTTATCTATAGTTCCTCTGTTAAATCTACTTTCCAGAAGAAACTGAGCTAAAGTCTCATACCATGTTCTAGGAGCTTGCTTAAGGCTATAAAGTGCTTTATCAAGCCTGTAGACATGATTTGGATATTTGGGATCGACAAAGCCTGGAGGTTGTTCAACATATACTTCCTCCTCCAATTCTCCATTGAGAAAAACACTTTTCACATCCATTTGAAGGACAGTAAACTTTTTGTGAGCAACATAAGCCAAAAATATCCTTATGGCTTCCAATCTAGCAACTGGTGCAAATGTTTCATCATAATCAATTCCCTCCTGCTGAGAATATACTTTTGCAACCAACCTTGCTTTATTCCTTGTAATTATGGCATCACTATCAGTTTTGTTTCTGAATACCCACTTTGTACCAACAACAGATCTGTTCTTTGGTCTTGGCACTAAGGTCCAGACTTTGTTTCTTTCAAATTCATTTAACTCTTCCTGCATTGCTTGCACCCAATCAGCATCTTGAAGAGCTTCTTCCACTTTCTTTGGTTCAGTCTGAGAAAGAAAAGAATTGTAAAGACATTCACTTGAAGTAGCTGTTCTAGTTATGACACCTGCATCAGGATTGCCAATTATTATGTCAGGTGTATGTGATTTAGTCCACTTCCTTGCAGATGGAAGGTTTTCTCTAGAACTGGATGCTCCCCCATGATCCATGTTATCTTCATCAACATCTTCTGATGCTCCCCCTGAAACTATGCTCTCTGAGTTGGATCCTTCAGTATTTAAATTTTCAGAATTATTAGAACTTGGCTTATCAGAACTTGATGAATCAGAACTTGAAGAGCCAGTTGTATGTTCTGATGCTTCTTGAGATGTGGTTGCATCTTTACTATGCTCCCCCTGCACAAGTGCATCTTCCTTTGGCGTAGTCACCACAGTTTCAATAACATCAGAGCTTAATCCATCAGAGTTTGCTGTATCAGGATTTAGACTATCAGGATTTTCAGTATCAGAATTTAAGTCTTCATTTTCAAATCTCAGCTGATCATGATCATTGAAATCTTCAAGTCCAGTAATTTTCTTATCATCAAAGGAGACATTGATAGATTCCATGACCACCCTTGTTCTCAAGTTAAAGACTCTGAAGGCTTTTGTGGAAAGTGGATATCCAACAAAGATTCCTTCATCAGCTTTTAGATCAAATTTCGATAGCTGTTCAGGATGAGTCTTAAGAACAAAACACTTGCATCCAAATACATAAAAAAATATTTCAGATTTGGCTTCTTTTTCTTCACCATCTCATATGGTGTCTTTCCATGCTTGTTAATGAGTGTTGCATTTTGAGTAAAACAAGCAGTCTGCACAAATTCAGCCCAGAAATAGGTTGGAAGCTTTGCTTCATCAAGCATAGTTCGTGCAACTTCAATAAGAGTTCTATTCTTTCTTTCAACAACCCCATTTTGCTGTGGAGTTCCAGGAGCAGAAAATTCCTGTTTGATTCCATAGTTTTTGCAGAACTCTTCCATTATCAAATTCTTGAACTCAGTGCCATTATCACTTCTTATAATCTTCACAGAATCTTTGACCAATTTATCCAGTTGCCTGACATGATCAATCAAGATAGATGCAGTTTCACTTTTTGTGTGCAAGAAATACACCCATGTGTATCTGGTGAGCTCATCCACTATGACCATAGCATATTTCTTCTTTGCAATAGACATGACATTTACAGGACCAAATAGATCAACATGTAGTAGGTGATAAGGCTCAAGAATTGATGATTCAATCTTGCTCTTGAATGAAGATTTCCTTTGTTTAGCCTTCTGACAAGAATCACAAAGGCCATCAGGAGCAAATACTGACTTTGGCAGTCCTCTCACAAGATCTTTCTTGACTAATTCATTTATATTGTTGAAATTTAAATGAGAGAGTTTCTTGTGCCAGTTCCAGCTTTCTTCAATTGATGCTCTACTAATCAGACAGACTGCAGAACCATCAGTACTTGTTGAAAGCTTGGCTTCATAAATGTTACCACGCCAGTATCCTTTCAGAACAATTTTGCCAGTAGATTTACTTACAACTTCACAGTGTTCTTCGAAGAAATCCACATGATAACCTCTGTCACAGATTTGACTAACACTCAGCAGATTGTGTTTAAGTCCTGAGACTAGAGCTACTTCTTTAATGATGACATTCCCTAGATTGATATTGCCATATCCCAACGTTTTCCAATGTTGCCATCTCCATAAGAAACACTTAGGTCAGGCTTATCCACAAAGTCTGATAGCAGGGCTTTATTTCCAGTCATATGTCCTGAACATCCACTGTCCAGAACTAGGATGTTTTTCCTGTTGCCCTGCAATCACAAAGACCACTAATGATTAGTTTTAAGGACCCAAACTTGCTTGGATCCTTTGGCCTTATTAAGTTTGTTAACATTTACAGCGGATTTAGCATCAGAGTTTATGTTAACATTTTTCTTATCAGAATTTACACTATCAGACTTTGAATCAGAACTTACACTAGAAGGAACAATGCTAACTTTCTTTAAAGAATGTTTTATTTGATAATAATCATAGTACAGACTATGATATTCCTTACAAGTATAAATGGAATGCCATAAACTATCACAATGAAAACAAGGATTTTGTGGCTTATATCTAACAGACTGACTCTTAACTCCTGACTTTGAAGGTAAGGAGTTTATGTTCTTATTCTTCCTGCAAAAAGAAGCCAGATGGTTAGAACTTCCACAGTTATGACACGTTTTTCTAGGAGCATCAGGAACAGGCTTATAATCATT
The DNA here is from genome assembly GCF_009905375.1 of Apium graveolens. Lineage (NCBI taxonomy): Eukaryota > Viridiplantae > Streptophyta > Magnoliopsida > Apiales > Apiaceae > Apium > Apium graveolens. Next base: position 70,853 of record NW_027418099.1, read on the forward strand.
GCTTTTATTCACACCTTCCTTTCCATTCCTATTTTTCCTAGGTGATTTTATCTTGTTTGCATTCTTAACATCTTTCAGCTTATGCTTAAGCTGCTTCTTTGTCATTAATCCTAGGTTTACTTCAGTTGTCTTTTCCTGTTTTAGTTTGTCAGAAGTTAATTCCTTTTTAACTTCTGGTTTCTCAGTATCAGACTTTACAGCTACAAACTTAACAGGTTTTAACTTTGGCTTTTGTTTAACAACTATAGGCTTAATATCTACAGTTCCTTTATCATTCTTATCATCTCCATAACCTAAGCCCTCTTTCCAGTTTTCACTACTTAACAAATTCTGAGTTGTTCTGCCAGAGTTAGTCCAAGTCCTGATAATCTCTCTTTCCTTTTCTAACTCATCTTTTAGATATTCATTCATTTTAAGTACTTCATCCCTAACATAGAAAGCATCATCTCTATCTTTCTGAGTTTGATGGAACATGACTAACTCTTTTTCTAAATAATCATTCCTCTTTTTACAAGCAAGATTTTCAGAAGTTAATCTTTCACATGTTAAAGTTTGGTCTCTATAGCTAATGAACATGGTTTTAAGATATCTTCTCAACTCATTAATATCATCAGTATGAAAGGCATAAGTAGTTTGAGGTACCTTTAACTCAGCAGCTTCAGAACTGCTTCCAGCACTTGCCATATCAGCATTTGCCATCAAGGCATAATTCTCCTCACTTTCAGAATCTGAGGTGCCTGTCCAGCTTTTCTTCTTTGTGACAAGAGCCTTGCCTTTGTCACTCTTTACTTTCTTGCAATCAGGAGATATGTGGCCTTTCTCACCACAATTGTAATAGTTAGCATTTGTATAATCTCCTCTGTCAGACTTTCCTCCTTTGCCTTCAGTTTTTCTAAAATTCTTCTTATCAGAACTTACACCTCTCCTGGAAAACTTCTTTCCCTTACTGAACTTCCTGTATGCTATCTTGGTGATTCCTTTCACCATAAGAGCACACAGATTCATCATCTCTTCATCAGCATCCGTCTCAGGCAGGCTTTCAGTTTCTGAGTCATCATCACTATCAGAACTTGATGACTCAGTATTAGACTTTGTGAAGAGAGCTTTACCCTTGCCTTTCCTTGAGGTAGCTGCCTTGGGAGATTCTTCTTCAGCCATAAGAGCAACTGTCCTTGACTTTCCTCCTTTCCTCTTGCTTCTTTGTTCCATCTCAAGTTCATGAGTCTTGAGCATCCCATAAATTTCATCAAGAGTCGTTTCATCAAGATTATACTTGTCTCTTATAGTTGTTGCCTTCAAATCCCAGCTTTCAGGAAGAGCTAACAGGAATTTAAGGTTTGAATCTTCAAGATCATACTCCTTATCAACCAGTGACAAATCATTCAAGAGCTTGACAAATCTGTCATATAAATCAGTCAATGACTCATTTGGCTTTGAGTCAAAGTGTTCATACTCTTGAGTGAGTATTGTCTTCTTGTTCTTCTTGATCGAATCAGTTCCCTGACATCTTGTTTCCAAGGCATCCCATATCTCCTTTGTAGTCTTGCAGTTAATTACCCGGTTTGATATTACATTATCAATGGCACTATGCAGTAAGTGTCGTACCTTCACATCCTTAGCAATTGAAGCGATATCTTCAGCAGTGTAATCACTCTTCTCCTTTGGTACAGACTTTGCTGCTTCACCTGCAACTGCAACATCGAGCTTTGTTGGATTGTGAGGTCCTTCCTTAATTCTGCCAAGATATTCTGGATATGTAGCTTCCAGAAACATAGTCATCCTCACCTTCCATATGGGATATTCAGACGGTTTCAATATGGGAACTCTAATAGTCTCATATCGACTATGGATTTGTGTATTTGGTGGTTCTTCAGTTTTGATGGGCTTGGTTGGAGTTTCTGCTTCAGACATGATTGTTTTTGGATTTTAAACTGTTTGTCTATTAACAGATAGGCTCTGATACCACTTGTTAGGTCATACACACTGTAGAGGGGGGTGAATACAGTGTATAGCACAATCAAATCGAATTCTAATAACACAAGTAACAGAAAACAGACTTTATTCAAAGCAATAAACTCTGTTACAGTATGGAACTGTCCTCTCTCAGTGATGAACAAATATCACGAGAGCTGCTAGGGTTACAATTAATAATATTCTCGATAACGATAACACTTATAGTGTAAACCCTATGTCTATGTTTATATACTACACAGTTACAAGATAATCACTAATTGATATGGAATATAATTCTGCTTCCTAAAATATATCAATCAGATATCTTTTCTTCCAAGTATTCTATTCTTCATAGAATTCCTTCTTCATGCATATCTCTTCTTATGTTTGTCTTGATCTTCTTTTCCTTTCAATCAGCCGCCTTCCTTATCTGAACGTTTCCTTTAAGTCCTGATATTATCTTCTGATAAATATCTCCTGAACCTTAAGTACTGATAACTTTAGTTCTGACTTTAGTATAAGTGCTGATTTCAGTTAAGTACTGATTTGTCCTGTTTAAGTAAGATCTGAAAACTAAACATAAATCATATTAGTCATGACATTATCAAATATATCTAACATATTATTCTCAGAGAAACATTTGTAAGCTATATTCTTAGCATTTCTCTGTAAACTTAGTTGTTCAAATTTGTAAGCAGCTGTGAGTTAATTGCTACACAGAGTTCTCTTGATATAATATATATCTCTGGTGGATACATTCAAATCCACCAGAAAGTTTTTAAAGACTTGTGTTTTTAAGTACTTGTGTATTGATTCATTCCAAGTTATTATTCCGCAGTTTGCAAATCAATTCACACAGTTATATATTATTAAGATAAAACATTTTATATCTTTGTGAAAAAGTTTCAAGAATTCCATTCAACCCCCCTTCTGTAATTTTTGTTGCATTGTTAGGGACTAACACCAATGCTATAAGCATTCAGATTGTTACCATTCTTGCAACCGGAGAGTATGTATCAAGTAATCAATTCCTTCCTTTTGCTTAAAACCCTTAGCTACTAGTCTAGCTTTGTACTTGTCTATTGAGTCGTCAGGGTTCAACTTCCTTTTAAAGACCCATTTGCACCCAATAGTAGAACACCCAGGAGGAAGATCAACCAACTCTCATGTTCCATTAGAAACAACAGAGTCAATTTCACTTTTCACAGCGCCCTTCCAGTGCCTTGACTCAGAAGAATCCATAGCTTGTCGGAAAGTTAAAGGTTCGTCCTCAATATTGTAAGTGATGAAATCACCTCCAAAATCCTTGACTACCTTTGCACACTTACTTCTCCTTGGTTCCTCTACTTCCTTAGGAATAGATCTACTACTAGGTCCCGCCCCCACATTTGTCATCTTTTCCACATGATCAGGAATAGAACTTGATGTGTGAGTAGGATCTTCCTCAGAAGTCATTTCAGGTATTCCAGTCTTCATAGGGTAGACATCCTCAAAGAATATCGCATCTCGAAATTCAACTATCGTGTTTGCCACTATACCATCTATGTTAGATTTTAACACTAAAAATCTCATAGCTGTAGTGGTTTAAAGATAGCCCAGAAAGATACAGTCAACAGTCTTTGGACCTAGTTTCTTTCTCTTGTGTTCAGGAACAAGCACCTTAGCAAGGCACCCCCACACACGAAGATACTAAAGACTAGTCATCCTGCCTTTCCATAACTCCAAGGGTGTCTTATCCATGTGTTTTAGAGGGACTCTATTCAAAATATGGCAAACCGTATTTAGAGCCTCTCCCCACATGTATTTAGGCAACCCAGAGTTAATAAGCATACTATTAATCATATCTTTAAATGTTCTGTTCTTTCGCTCAGCAACCCCATTAGACTCAGGTGTGTATGGTGGAGTAACTTCATGAACTATACCATTGTTTGCACAAAATTCATTAAAAGCATTACTCGTATACTCACCACCTCTATCAGATCTCAACCTTTTAAGTAACTTACTAGTTTATTTTTCTACTTCAGTTTTATATATAATGAATTTACTAAGTGCTTCATCCTTATGTTTAAGTAAATAAACATAACAGTATCTACTACTATCATCTATAAAAGTAATGAAGTATCTAAACTGGTCCTTGGTCAACACACCACCAAATTCACAAATATCAGTGTGTACTAAATCTAACAAGTCTGTAATACCCCAAATCCGGGGTCGGGGATTCGGGTTGTCACGAGTTCCATTTCCCTTATCAATACTTAATTTTAACAGTCAACCAACTACTGCGTACTATGACCCCACAATATACACACACACACACCACAAGTTATAGTCTCAGAGATGAATACCAAAAATAATACAAGTCATTTTATTCCATAATTATAAACCATTTCACCTTAAAAAGGGTTTCTGAATAATTTACATATTCCTTGCCATTATTACAATTCATAAATATACATAAGTCTGGTACATCAAAAGTTGAAAGCCTAGCCTATTGGTAGATCCTACCTCAGCCACAATGGCATCAACGCCTACAGGATACTGGGAACGTTTCCTATCCGCTCACGAATTGGGAGCTTGATCCTGTTCATCTTGTCTATCTGTTGTTGTGTGATGAAAGAAGAAAGCAAGGGTGAGCAACAAGCCCACCGAAATAATATGTATAATAATTTACAATATATGAGCATTCTCATAGTACTCATGAAAGTCTTGGTCAAGAAGAAATGAACCAAGTTGATATCTTAACGCGACCAAGTCGCAAAATATTCAGTATATATAAACCTATATACTTTTCACTATCCTTGAAATCCTCTGACATGTATAATATACACAGAGTTCCAGTTTATAATTGTATAAACATATCATTGCAAGGTGATCTCATATATCTAACCTTGTCTCAACGTTTTTCTGAAAACCTTTGTTATTCATAAGATAATCATTAACTAGATATAAGTTGAAAAGATGAAGTTACAAGATACTCCAATATACTTATATCTTTTCCGAATACTGCTTGAACTACCACCGTTCAAGTTATAATTAGTTTCAAAATTTCATCACACTGATGAGACTACAAGATAAGACTTGAATAGATTCAATCTTTGAAATGTCATTTGAAAGAAATGAAGTTACGAGATACTTCATTAAGTCCCGATATATATACACCTATATATATACATTTCATACACTCCTTGAAAACCTCTGTTATGAAAATTATAAACAAAGTTGCAATATCCAATGAATTTGGAAAGGAGAAAACCTTGGCATAAACCTGATATCTTGCTGATCAGGCAAAGATACCAATAAGTAACATTTTCTACTAGTAGATGGACGAATGTCGCACTGGTCATCACCCTGGCCGCAATAGGACCTTATGCTGGACTGCCACTCAGCCACTTACACATTTGATGGACTCCCACTGAGCCACTTACACTTTCATGGACGCCCACTGAGCCCATGTTGCTTATGCCGACTCAAATAGATGGACTTACTTCCCGAACGTTAGGTAAGTAATCAATTCATTTATCAAAACAGCAACCTCGTTGCGAATATAAAATACACCATAGAGCCGGATCCTTTAGAGTTTTGAGCAAGTATTCAAGTCCCCTTCAAAAAGGAAGATCTTAAATTTGAAAACGAGTTTTGGGATCCGCTCTAAACTTTAAAAATCATTTTGAAGACTCGAAAACATTTTTAAGAATGTTTGGAGTAATGCTGATTTAATGAATATATTAGAAAATATTTGAATAGTATTATTTAAATAATATTCCCATAAGGATAATCTCTATAAAAAAAAATTGAAGTAGAAGTTTTAAAACTCGTACTTGAAATGAATATTAAATAACCAAAGATATACTTATACGAAAGTACTATCTTTATTTGAATAATCGAAAATATGTTTGATTATCGAAACATTATTCTTTAATAAAATAAAGAATATTATTTAGTAAATAATCGGAGTCATAAGTCCTCGAATGAATATTCAAAATAATACTCATTACATAGAATAAACAGAGTCATAAGTCCCTCAATTAATATTCAAAGTAATATTCATTAAATAAAATAAACCGAGTCATAAGTCCTCGAATGAATATTCAAAATAACATTCATTTAATAAAATAAATTTATCAAATAAACCTTATTCGATTAATAGTTTTGAAAACTATATCTATATATATAAATATATATATATTATACTCAGGAACATCGACTCCCGGTTTAGAAAATGTTCACCTTTGGGTCCCCTATACTAAGGGTATACGCAACTACTGCTTATCTCTAGCATAGGTATTATGCAACTTATAAGCATTTGAATCAACAAAGAGATATCAAGATTACGAAACAGACATGCATATATACCATATCAGCATGCTCCAATATATCACAAGATTTGCTAATAACAATCATGCATTTATCACAAGATAATGCATATACATATATTTACATCACAACAACAGTATAACGGGTAGAAAATTTGCCTGAGTGACTGGGGGTGGTAAAAGGCCTAGGACGAGTCTGCTAACCTATAAACAACATATAAGTTGGAATTAAACCAAAGTCGCTTAAGAATCTAGACTTTTACCAATTAGACTCTAACGCTCGCTTTTGCGCTTAACGATTCACTTAAGTCGCTTGAGTACCCTCGGCTCCACCATTTTTAGTAAATTAACCATTAAGAGTTTTAAGGCGATTCTTTCGCGAGTACCCTATCAACTGCTTAATCTACTTTACGTAATTGTTTCATACTCCAATTAATCATTTAAGGACCTTAACAAAGGTTTCAAAGTAAGGCGAGGGGTAATGGTTCATTCGCGAAACGCCGTTACTTAAAACGGTCGTTTCTCCTAAACTGTACATCGGATTCAAACGAACCACATATCAAAACGAAGCTTGTAACATGAACTATCTAATCATGGCAATGGTTAAAACCTAACAGTGACTTCACGGGTCCTGATGTTAAGAACAAAAACAGTCTAAAGTAAATCGGGCATTACGACGACTATGTTTACATGATTACCAAATTTTATACTACTCCAATTCAATCCACAATCAACCCACAATCATTGTTACAACCAAACTTCATCCATAAAATACTACAACAGCCCCAATATCTCAAGGTTTCCACTTTATACTACTTCTCAATCATGAACTAAAAGTTTACTTAAGTTCATTAACTAATTACGAAAATTTACCATTCCAAAAACATCACAAAACCAACCAATCTCTAATTACACAATAACCATGGCTCTCATGAACCATACCAAACATACTAACTCTAATTTATACAAAAGTAGGGCTAGGGTATGATATTATACCTTCCTTGGTGAGTAAAAGTAACTAGGGAGCTTGGAATCACCCTTGAAAATCCTTACCAAAGCTATATCTAAACAAAAACACAAGATCAAAATTTCAAGTTCTTGAAAAAACACTATTCACCAAGAACTTTGATGAATTGATTAGCTATGATAATCATGGAATCTTGAGCTTAAACTTATGGCTCATCTAAATTATGAATTATGGAAGCTAAAGAAACAAACCTCTTGAATTATGAATGTGTGTAGCTTAAGTTTTGAAAAAATTTCCCTTGGTTTCCATGGAAAAGCTGAGAGCTTTCTTGAAGAAAAGGAAGTTAAGTTGTGTTTTTTTTATTTGTTTTGCTTGCCTTGGTTGGTTGCTTTGTTTTGATTAATTACTTTTAACCATGGTGAATTTTGTGTGGTTTAGAATCAACCAACACTTCCTTCCCTTTTTGTCATGCTCATGTCATCCTCTTATGTCATCATCCCACACTTGTCCTCTTCTTGTTGGTGAAATGACATCACCCTCCACTAACTCTTTGATTAACTCCTAATCACTTGGCTAATGACCACTGATCTGTGATACGGTTCGCTTAACTTTCGTTCTCGTTTATCGTTTGAGGTATCATACCGGGGATCTTATTACTTGGGTTCCCTTAACCTTTCTCAATACATTATATTCCTTTTATGATCCTTTCTTATGATCCTTGAATTTAAATCCTTTTAATCATGTTACCTTATACTCAATTCTTTCGGTATCTGGTGGATTTTCGGGAAAAATCAAAGTGTTCGGATTTGGATTCTGACGATCTTTACATACACTTATATACCACATAGAGTACTAATAATATCTCTGAAGATCAATAAAAGAACCCTTACATAGTGTGGTATGAAAAGTTTTCTTATCCAGCATAATCAGCAAAATCACTATTCATAAGGGTTTCAAAAATTCCAAAAATTGGGGTTATTACAGTCTCCCCTCCTTAAAAGGATTCCGTCCCGGAATCAGATAGAAAATGAATAGGGATGCTCTCTTAACATTGCACTTTCTAACTCCCAGGTAAATTTTCCCATATTGTGGTTCTACCACCAAACTCTGCCTAGTTTGATAACACTTCTCCTAAGCACTTGTTCCCTTTCGATCTATAACCCTTCCCGGTTGCTCCATATAGGTTACGTCTGGTTGCATGTCTATGCGCTCATATGCCCCTATTTGTCTGGCATCCGGATTACACTTCCTTACCATCGATACGTGGAACTCATTACAACTTGTTGCAGGTTCGTGGGTAGGGCTAGTTCGTTCGATAACTTCCCAATATGTCTTAATATATTCAAGGGTCCAACAAATCGTGGGCTTAGCTTTCCTTTCTAACTGAACCTCATCCATCCTTTCCAAGGAAATACCTATAACAACACTAGGTTCCTTACTTCCTACTCTTTGTCATTTCGTGTCAAATCAACATACTTCGTGTGTCCATCTTGGGCTACTACCAGCCGTCCTCTGATTAAATCTATTATATCCTTGGTCCTTTGGACCACTGCTGGTCTAAGCATCTTGCGCTCTGCAACATCATCATATCATAAGGGAGATCGACATTGTCTTCCCTCAAGGATCTTATAAGGCGACATCTCGATAATGACATATGATCTACTGTCGTAAGAAAACTCAATCCGTGTTAAGTGACCATTTCAAATTCTTTCAAGTCTATTGCACAGACTCTCATCGTAGCTTCTAGCATTATAGCTTTTGCTTCTCAATACTCCTTCTTTTCTTGTTCGTAGTTATTACTATCTTCTATACATAATACTATACTGGTTACACTTTTGCTCGTTAGCTGTAATAACCACAATTTTTGGAAATTTTTGAAACCCTTATAAATAGTGATTTTGCAGATTATGCTGAATGAGAAAACTTTTCATGCCACACTATGTAGGGGTTCTGGTATGGATATTCTGAGATTTTATTAGTACTCTATATGGTATATAAGTGTATGTAAAGATCGTCAGAATCCAATTCCGAACACTTTGATTTTTTCCGGAAATCCACTAGATACGGAAAGAATTGAGTATAAGGTAACAGGATAAAAAGGATTTAAATTAAAGGATTATAAGAGAGGATCATAAAAGGAATATAATATATTGAGAAAGGTTAAGGGAACCTAAGTAATAAGATCCCGGGTATGATCCCTCAAACGATAAACGATAAACGAAAACGAAAGTTAAGCGAACCGTATAACAGATCAGCGGTCATTAGGCAAACAATTAGGAAGTTAATCAAAGGGATTAGAGAGGATGATGTCACCCAACCAATGAGAAGAGGACATGGAGGGAAAGATGACATTATAGCATGACATAAGCATGACATGGGAAGGAAGGAAATGTGGTAGAATATTAACCACACAAAATCAAGGTTAAATTGGTAATTAACCAAAAACAAATCAAATATTCAATCAACCAAGCCAAACAAATCATTTCTCATCAAAACAAACTTTTATTCTCTTCAACAAAAGCTTGCTCTCGGCTTTTTCATTTTCAAGAAGCAAGAAATTTCAAAACTCAAGATCAAGGCTTCCTAAATTGGTAAGATAATTCCCTAATCATCCTTATGCATAGTTATGGCTATATCATGAGTTTAAGCACCCCATTCATTCTCAACCTTCTTCAATAAATCAATGAAGAAGATAATGAATAGTGATTTCAAAGTTTTAACTTGAATTTTTCTTGTTTTCCTTTAAGATCCAAGCATCCCTAAGATTTCTCAAGGCTTCTTAAGGCTTCCTAGCTATTCCACCACTTTAAGGAAGGTATATCATCTCCAAACCCTAGATTCCTTTGTATAATAAGATGATTTTGATTATTATGGTGATATAGTAGCTTAATGCTTGTGGTTTAGAGTTTGGGTTGGAGTGGTAGTGAAATGGAATGGTGAATCTTGTTGTTTTGGTTAAAAGAACTTAAGTATAGTTAAATTCAAGCTTAGGCATAAGTATAAATGTTAATATTGAATTGATTGGGGCTGTTATGATGTGATAAGGATGGAATTTGGTTGTATGAATGGGTTGAGGTTGAATTGTCATGGTTTTTGAATGGTTTAAATTTGGGAAATCTCGTAAACATAGCCGTCGTAATGTCCGATTTACTATAGACTGCTTTTGTTCATAACATTTGGACCCGAGAACTCCCTGCTAGATTATGACCATTGCAATGTTTAGATATTTCATGTTACGAGCTTCATTTTGATATGTAGTTCGTTTGATTCCGATGTACGGTTTAGGAGAAACGACCGTTTCAACTAACGGCGTTTCGCGAACGAAACTTTTCCCCTCGCCTTACTTTGAAACAAAGGTTAAAGACCAAAAAGGGTTAATTAGTGTATGAAACAATTATGGTAAGAGTGTTAGGCAGTTGGTAAGACACTCGCGAAGGAATCGCCTTAAAACTCGTAATGGTTAAATTATTAAAAATGGTGGAGCCGAGGGTACTCGAGTGACTTAAGAGAATCAGTAAGCGCAAAACAAGCGTTAGAGTCTAAGTTAGTTAAAGTATAGATTTACAAGTGACTTTGGTTTAATTCCAACTTACTTGTTGTTTATAGGTTACCAGACTCGTCCCGAGCCTTTTATCACCCCCAGTCGCTCAGGCAAGTTTTCTACCCGTATAACTGTTGTTGTGATGTATATGTGTATATGCATGATCCTGCGATAATTGCATATTTGTTATTAGCAAATTCTTGCGATATATTGTAGCATGTGATATGGTATATATACATTCCTGTTTCATATTCTTGATTTATATATCTGTTGGTTAAAATACTTACAATTGCATAATACCTATGCTAGAGATAAGCGGTATTGAGTTTACCCTTAGTGGAGGGGATCAAAAGGTGAAAACATTTTCTAAAACCGGGAGTCGAGGATCCCGAGTAGATTTTATATATATATATTTATTTATATATATATGGTTATAGTTTTCCAAACTATTAATCGAATAAGGTTTATTCGATAAATTTATTTTATTTATTGAATATTATTTCGAATATTCATCCGAGGACCTATGACTCCTTTATTTTATTATTGAATATTATTTCGAATATTCATTCGAGGGCTTATGACTCAGTTATATTATTAATGATTATTAATTGAATATTCATTTGAGGATGTATGACTCCTTTATTTATTTAATGAATATTATTTATAATATTCATTCGAGGTATTATGACTCCGCTTATTATTTAATAATATTCTTTATTTTATTAAAGAATAATGTTCGATAATCAAACTTATTTTTGCTTATTCAAATAAAGATAGTACTTTTGTATAAGTATATCTTTGATTATTTAATTTTCATTCAAGTAAGAGTTTTAAAACTTCTACTTCAATTACTTTTATAAAGATTATTCTTTATGGAAATATTATTTAAATAATAATATTCAGATATTTTCTAATATATCGGGACTGATTTATTTTAATAAATCAGCAGTACTCCAAACATTCATAAAAATGTTTTCGAGTCTTCAAAATGATTTTTAAAGTTAGAGTGGACCCCAAAACTCATTTTTTTATATTTAAGATCTTCCTTTCAAAGGGGATTTAAATACTCGATCAAAACCTGGGGGATCCAGCTTTGTGGTGCATTTTACATTCGCAACGTGGTTGCTGTTTTGAGAAAACAAATGAATTGATTACTTACCCAATGTTCGGGAAGTAAGCCCATCTAATTGAGTCGGCATAAGCGACAGGCCGGGGTACGGTCTATCAAAGTGTAAGTGGCTGGGTGGCAGTCCATCAACGCGTAAGAGGCCGGGTGGCGGTCCAGCACAAGGTCCTTATGTGGCCAGGGTGATGACCGGTGGGGGATTCATCCATCTACTAGTAGAAAAGGTTACTTATTGGTATCTTTGCCTGATCAGCAAGATATCGGGTTTATGCCAAAATTCTTTTCCTTTCCAAAATTCATTGGATGTTACCAACTCTGTTCATACTTTACATAACAGAGGTTCCAGGAAATGTTTAAGAGATATATATGTGGATATATATCGGGACTAAATAAAGTATCTCGTAACTTTATTTCATTCAATAATATTTCAAAGATTGAATCTATTCAAGTCTTAACTTGTGGTCTCATCTATGGGATGACTTTTTTTTAAACCGATAATACTTTGAACAGGGGTAGTTCAAGTAGCCTTATAAATGATATAAGTATAGTGAAGTATTTGGTAACTTCATCTTCCTTTAAGCTTATATCCAGTAAGTAATTATCTTACTTTTGATAAAGGTTTTCAATAAGTTATCTATTAGATACTTGCATTATTGATTACACTATATATTATCTTGCGAGCTGTAAGGCTCACTCTTGCTTTATTTCTTCATCACACAACAACAGTTAGGAAGGATGGCTAGACTCAAGCAGACCCAGCGCAAGCGCGTGGGAAGCGTCCTACGTCTTCTCGTTGATGTTGTAGCTGCTATAGCTGCAGAGGTAGATCTATTGTAGATCAGACCATCTACTTTTGAGAATCAATTATGTATAATTATAACTTGTGGCAGATAATGACAATAAATTGTAAACTTATTAAATAATCATTTTGGGTTGTAATAACTTTTAAATTGTGGATTCAAAGACTTGTACTTATTTCAATTTCATCTCTGAGACTATAACGGGTTGTGCTGTGTGTTAGTGTGGGGTCACAGCATAAGGTTATTTATTATTAATTAAGTGAAGTGATATTGTGGAAAGAAAGACCGTGATGACCCGGATCCCCGACCCCGAATCTGGGGGTGTTACAGAAGTGGTATCAGAGCTAAGCGTTATAAACCTCAGAGATGATGTGACGTAAAGATAATAAGTTCACTAAGATAATAAGAACTCTTGCCAAGTTCATAGTCGGGCTACCTAACGTAGTACTGACAGTTAAAACCCTTACGGGAACCCTTATAAATATCGTGATAGTAACATAGTTCGTTCTCGTATAGGGCAGCGGGGCACCGCACCCTGAGGTTCAGGAGCATCAGCATGAGGATGTTTTATTACAAGCTGGAGATCAAATTATGAATCTGATGGAGTACCCTAATGAGGGACCGGATGAGATTCATATTGAGAATGTTGCGGTTGAGGATGTTATTCCGGAAAGTATTGTGGCTGAGGAGGATCTCATGGAGGATCCTGATGAGAATGAAGAGAGGACCGCTGAGGAATTGATGACCGTAGTCAGGGCGACTACCAGAGCAAGAATGGCCGCGAGGGTAGAACTAGAGGATGAAGAGTTACCAAGGGCACAAAGGTTAATGAGGGCAGAAGGAGTGGGGCCTTCCACGACCCCAATTATACCAGTATCAGACCCTCTTCCAGAGGTTCCTGTAGACATCCATGAGGTTCCACCAATTCCTGTTCCCTCCCCTGTACAGAGCCCAGCACCTACTGAGGAAATGCCACCTTTATCTCCTGCACCATTGTCACCTGATACCGTGCTTGGTTATCCGTTTAGATCTCCTGGGTCTGCGCCACCTGCACCCCATGGACTGCTAGATGCTACCACTCAGGCTTCTCTTATCGCCAATTATCACATGACTTTGGGTGGCCTGTCCGAGGCCCGTAATGTTAGGAGTGATCTGTTGGATCGACTTACTGCACCAAGGATTGAGGGCAGGGTACTTCCGGCAGGATTAGCTCATAGCATGGAAAGGATTAAGGCTACCACCCGTGTTACAGCTAGAGGCCATCTTGAGGGTTAGATTGATCCAGCTCTACTTGCAACTATCCTAGACCTCATCACCGCTTTAATGGAGCAGGTTAGGGATATCGTGCGTGCCCGCATTTCTTGATCCATAATAGTGTGCAGAGTCTGAACAATCTGACAAAGAATTTCATGCAGCACCGCTTTTGAAGGATTAGCCTAAGTTATGGATGATTAGTTTTAATGACTAGATGATTATCTATGGTAGTACTTTTGGGTTATAAGCGATCAGATCAAATGATGTAATTCTCTTTAAAATGCTCAGTTGTTGTACCCTCGAACAAATGGTTATGTATATATCCGTTAATTTCAGTTCAGATCAGTTTGTTTGTGATAAGATCACATTGTTAATTGCACTATTAACACTTAAGAGAGTGTCATGAAGTTTATCGAACTTAAGAATTCATAATTTGCAATCGTGCAAGGACTAAACGAGGGGAAGACTTAAGCAAAGTAAGTAAGACAAATATCCGGAGATTCTCAAAATTTTTCCAAGTAATATGCCCCCACAAGGAATAAGATTAGGGGCAAACCTTGAATGTGATAATCAGGGAGGTCGCAATTAAGATATAAAGAACCCGGAATATAATAAAGTGGAAAATGAGGATTTTAAATTAAAAGATGACCCCAATTATGAGGAGTAGGAAGAAATATTTAGACTAAGAAAGCAAAAGTCGAGCGAGATAAGGAGACCCGAGACGGTACTCCTATACAGAAATTCATGGACCTGTCTAAAACAGAACTTATACTTTATTCCTAACCACCACCTTGAGGGAAACAATGTAGTGGGAAATTCTTTCGGGACCTTTAAATCGCTAAGCTCTCAGTGTTCCAAGGAACAAGTTGACCCAGTCGAGGCAAGAGCCTGGCTAAAGGAAATATAGGAATCATTTGAGATTCTAAATGATTGACGAACCACAAAAGACTGTTTTTGTCACTTACCCTCCTAAGAGAGAGACCACCCTCTGGTGAAAAACCAAGGAGGGTACGGAGCAAGAGATTATAATAAACTGATTTAAGTTCAGTCCATTATTTTCAAGAAAGTACTTCCCAAGGTTATGGAGATAGTATAAAAGCTTTAGAGCCAGAACAAAGGCAGACGAGTATGATGAATTATGAATCTAAGTTGTAAAAGTTGTCAAGATTCATTCTGAGGACACGAATCCAGAATGACGGGATGTTTGAAATAGATGCTTATGTTGGGTTGGTTCATGAAATAATGATAAGAGAATGGAAAATAAAAAAAAAGAAAGAAACTGAAGTGGAAAGGAATATAAAGGCAATAGAGTTTGAGGAATGATAAGGAAGTTGGGTATGAGGAAACCCTAAAGACTCGTAGCAATAGAAATAGAAAAGTATGTAATCGTTAGGATGAGGGTGATTCACCAAGAGTTAAAATTGATGGTTGAAGGCATAAGAGATACATATATTTTATCCCCTGTAAGTTGGGAGGATTCGAGGAAACCTTGAGATAATTCGAAGGATAAATAATGAGACGCGGATAGACTGAGGAGACAAGGAAGTAAGAAATTAGGAAAATTGGATGAAGGAAATGACCCTCAAGAATGTGAAGTGTAAGACCGGTGGCTTGATACCCATAAAGGGAGACGCCAGGTATGAAAGATATCCCAACATTGAGGTGACTGTTGAGATAAACAACAAAAATAAATAAGGAATTATTAAGAAGAGGTTCACGTTGAACACGACCAATATCTTCCAGAACATCCTTGTTATCGTTACCAAATTAGGCAAGAAAAGCGGATAACCGTTGTTATCTTTTGGAGGCCATATTGATTGACCTCATTTTGAATACAGATGTTATTGCGAAATTAGGCATATACTATCGAGGTGGGAATGATTGAATAAGACACCCTTATCAGGGACATATGACTTGATTTATCCATGGAAGGATGTATGTACCTTTTTAAAGGTGAAATTAAGGATAGAACATCGGTAACTTAAAGTGAATCCTAGGGGAATGCATACAGGTTGGCATTTCACCCTTAATAGGGATAGTATGAGTTTTGACAGTATGAATTGGAAAGGATTAAGGTAATAACAACCTTTAAGGATCAGTGGAGAAATTTTTCAGAAGTATATAGACAATGGTTCTAGTAGTAGTAAATGGTATTTTGATATGTCCTGTATCTAGGGAATACAGGAGGAACGATTGAAGGATAACCTTAGAGGTTTTACAAGGAGAAAGGTAATATTCAAAATTCTCAAGAATAGAAATGTTGATAAAGGAAATATGACGTAATTATAATGATGCCAAGTGGGGCACATGTTAAACCACGAGAAAGTATGGATCAAACCAGTAAAGGTCGAAATTGTTCAGGGCAATTAGGACCTAAGATAAAAGATGTTCTAAGTACGATCGAGAGTCAGTCGCGATAGTGATTAAACTCTCAAGACTGAGGCAATAACTTATGGAAAATAGTGATTTTTTTTCTCATCAGATTTTAAGGAAAACATCTTCACATAAGCTGTGATTGAAATGAGGTAGAAAATTTATTTGGAGGTGGTTAAAATGACATTGACTGTAAGGAAATTTTACTATCAGGAAAGGCCAAAGAGGTGGCCAACACTTTAAAGGTAAGAGGATAATTATAGGCGCGTGTGCCAAAGGAATACAGTGATGATGGTTAAAGCTATGAAGGATGTATTATGGTTTGGAAGATTGACATTCCTTCTTATGACTGTGCAATACCCAACCGTAATAGTAGTTGGTAAAGGTTTAATTCGTGTAATCGCCATGAGCGGGCTATCTATCTTAGAAGGTCCTATCTTGAGAATAATCCAGGACCATATTTCAAAAAGGACTAAACGAACCTTTGAGTTAAGTCTTCTATTGAAGGCATATGATTAAGAATGGTATTAACCTGCTATCGTTGCTTTGATTGAAACTCTTCTGCAATTTTATCTGCTTCATGTCATGAATGTACATCAGGATCTGGAGTGTTCTTCATGAATTATGATTAGTGGTTATGTTAACTCCTTAGAAGTATTCTATACGACATGTATGGACTCCGTATGGTTAGATATTAAGATTTCATGGAAAGTGAATGATGACAGTAGGTCAGTGGTGGACCATAGTAAGGCAGCAATGATTCTGCGAGTAATGAGCTGATTATAACCATGAGAGTTGTATTGGAATGGATGTTGAGATTAAGTACCACTAATCGGGTCGTGGTAGTGTATAAATTATCATTGATAGACTAATTAAGTAGAGTATCTGTAATAACCCCAATTTTTGGGAAATTTTTGAAACCCTTATGAATAGTGTTTTTGCTGAATGAGAAAACTTTTCATGCCACACTATGTAGGGGTTCTGATATGGATATTCTGAGATTTTATTAGTACTTTATATGGGATATAAGTGTATGTAAAGATCGTCAGAATCCAAATCCGAACACTTTGATTTTTCCCGGAAATACACTAGATACGGAAAGATTTGAGAAAAAGGTAACAGGATAAAAAGGATTTAAATTAAAGGATTATAGGAGAGGATCATAAAAGGAATATAATATATTGAGAAAGGTTAAGGGAACCTAAGTAATAAGATCCCGGGTATGATCCCTCAAACGATAAACGAAAATGAAAGTTAAGCGAACCGTATAACAGATCAGCGGTCATTAGGCAAACAATTAGGAAGTTAATCAAAGGGATTAGAGAGGATGATGTCACCCAACCAATGAGAAGAGGACAAGGAGGGGAGGATGACATCATGAGGATGACACAAGCATGACATGGGAAGGAAGGAGATGTGGTGGCTTTTTAACCACACAAAATCAAGGGCAACTAGGTAATTTACTAAAACAAACACAAAAATCAAACCAACCAAGCCAAGCAAATCATTTTTCATCAAAATCAAAAAGAAACCAAGGCATTGTTCTTCATGCTCTCGGCCAAAACAGAACCAGCACACTAAAACTGCTGTATCTCCTTCATTTCTCACTCAAATATTGTGTTCTATAGCTCATTGGAAAGGTATTGAGATGGCCTACAACTCTTGTTCACAAGTCTCGTCCAAATAATCATAGTAAGATCCTCATTTTTACAGTTCTTTAAATCGGACTTTTAGAAACTTCAAAGCCTAACTTTGTGTTCTTGATTTCTTTGGAAAGATCAAGCTTGTAGAAGGCTCCATAAGGCTTCCTAGCAACTTAACACCTCCCAAGGAAGGTATAAACTTCAAACCCTAGCCTTTACTTTATTTGTTAGTAAGCTTAATGGTTGGTTTTGTGAAATGAGAAGCATGGATTGTGATTATTAGTAGTTTGGTTTGATTTGGAAGTGTTTTGGTAATTGAAGCTTGATTATAGTTCATAGGTCTTGATTGTGGTTGTTTGAGTTGAAAACCTTGGAGATTATGGACTGATGTGGTATGGATTAGGTGAAGTTTTGTTGTATTGATGGTTATGAGTTGGTTGGTGGTTAATTGGAGTAGTTTAAACATTGGTAATCGTGTAAACATAGCCGTCGTAACGTCCGATTTTCTTTGGACTGTTTTTGTGCATAACATTAGGACTCGAGAACCCCCTGCTAGATTATGACCACTGCCATGTTTAGATAGCTCATGTTACGAGCTTCGTTTTGATATGTAGTTCGTTCGATTCCGATGCACGGTTTAGGAGAAACGACCGTTTCAAGTAACGGCGTTTCGCGAACGAAACTTTTCCCCTCGCCTTACTTTGAAACATAGGTTAAAGACCAAAAAACGGTTAATTAATGTATGAAACATTTATGGTAAGTGTGTTAGGCAGTTGGTAAGACACTCGCGAAGGAATCGCCTTAAAACTCGTAAAGGTTAAATTATTAAAAATGGTGGAGCCGAGGGTACCCGAGTGACTTAAGCAAATCAGTAAGCGCAAAACGAGCGTTAGAGTCTGAGTTGGTTAGAGTATAGATTTACAAGTGACTTTGGTTTAATTCTAACTTACTTGTTGTTTATAGGTTACCAGACTCATCCCGAGCCATTCGTAACCCCCAGTCGCTCAGGCAAGTTTTCTACCCGATATACTGTTGTTGTGATGTAAATATATGTATATGCATTATCTTGTGATAGTGCATGATTGTTATTAGCAAATTTTGTGATATATTGGAGCATGCTGATATGGTATATATGCATGTCTGTTTCGTAATCTGGTTATCTATCTGTTGATTTCAATGCTTATAGTTGCATAATACCTATGCTAGAAATAAGCAAGTAGTTGCGTATACCCTTAGTATAGGGGATAAAAGGTGAACATATTTCTAAACCGGGAGTCGATGTTCCCGAGTATATTATATATATATATATATATTTATATATATATGGATATAGTTTTTAAAACTATGGATCGAATAAGGTTTATTCGATACCTTTATTTTACTTAATTGAATATTAATTTGAGTATTCATTCGAGGGCTTATGACTCAGTTTATTTTATTATTTGAATATTAATTCGAGGGCTTATGACTCAGTTTATATTATTATTGAATATTACTTGGATATTCATTTGAGGATGTATGATTCCTTTATTTTATGAATATTATTTATAGTATTCATTCGAGGTATTATGACTCCGCTTATTACTTAATAATATTCTTTATTGTATTAAAGAATAAGGTGTCGATAATCAAACTTACTTTTGATTATTCAAATAAAGATATTACTTTCGTATAAGTATATCTTTGATTATTTGCTATTCATTTCAAGTATAAGTTTTAATACTTCTACTTCAATTATTTTATAAAGATTATTCTTTATGGGAATATTATTTAAATAATAATATTCAGACATTTTCTAAATATTCTGGGGACTGATTTACTTCATTAAATCAGCTTCACTCCAAACATTCTTAAAAATGTTTTGCGAGTCTTCAAAATGATTTTTTTTAAAAGTTAGAGCGGATCCCAAAACTCATTTTTTAAGATCCTCCTTTCGAAGGGGATTTAAATACTCGCTCAAAACCTGAGGGATCCGGCTCTGTGGTGTGTTTTATATTCGCAACAAGGTTGCTGTTTTGATAAATGAATTGATTACTTACCCAACACTCGGGAAGTAAAATTCTTGGAACAAGTTAATCCATTAACAGGCATCGCCCGGGAAATATCGGTGAGTTCTCCTTTCCAAATAGATATGACTTCTTGGTGGAGCCGTATCAATAAGTTTCTACTTGGGGAAAGTGGGGACAAGCTTTACGTTTCAGAGTCATGGATTTCATCTGAACTAGGAGTGGCGTAAGTGGCCGAGTAGCGCCGGCCCAGCCTTATTA
Source organism: Apium graveolens (assembly GCF_009905375.1). Classification (NCBI taxonomy): domain Eukaryota; kingdom Viridiplantae; phylum Streptophyta; class Magnoliopsida; order Apiales; family Apiaceae; genus Apium; species Apium graveolens. Next base: position 91,090 of record NW_027418099.1, read on the forward strand.
TATTGGCCCAAATGGCCTGGAAGTTCCGCTAAGGCGGTCCATTCCTTAGGAGTTCAGTGTTCGGTTGACAAGTAAATCCGACAGGTTCTCCTCTACATGTAGAAAATGGTGGGGTTGTACTACTACGACTGATCATCGTAAGTGGTCTTCCTGGCGCGGCAAACTCCCGTAATGAGTTCATCATCCAATTGGATAATTTCTGCAACACTACCCAGAGCACTTCGATAGAAAGGCTACGGTTGGGCGATTGTTGAGTGTTGGCAGGGTCAAGTTTTAAAAATGATGTTTGCATCAAATGAAGTATCTCGTAACTTCATTTTATTTTGATGATATTTTAAAGATTTAATCTATTCAAATCTGGTCTTGTAGTCTCATCTACGTGATGAACTTTTGAAACTAATTATAACTTGAACGGTGGTAGTTCAAGTAGTATTTGGAAAAGATATAAGTATATTGGAGTATCTTGTAACTTCATCTTTTAAACTTATATCTAGTAAATGATTATCTTATGCATGACAAAGATTTTCAGAAAAATGTTGAGACAAGGTTAGATATATGAGATCACCTTGCAACGATATTTTTATACAGTTATACACTAGAACTCTGTGTATATTATGCATGGAAGAGGACTTCCAAGATTTTGAAAAGTATATATGTATATATATATACTGAATATTTTGCGACTTCATCGCATTAAGATATCAACTTGGTTCATTTCTTTTGACCAAGACTTTCATGAGTACTATGAGAAGGCTCATATATTGTTAATCATTATACATATTATTTTGGTGGGCTTGCTGCTCACCCTTGCTTTCTTCTTTCATCACACAACATCAGATAGACAAGATGAACCGGACCAAGCTCCCGATTCGCAAGAGGTTAGGAGACGTTCCGCAGTTTTCTAGAAGCACTGATGCCACCATAGCTGAGGTAGGAACTACCAATAGGCTAGGCTTTCAACTTTTGATGTATCAGATTATGTATATTTATGAATTGTAATAATGGCAAAGAAATGTAAATTTATTCAGAAACCTGTTTAAGGTGTATTGGCATATAATTGTGGAATAAAACGACTTGTGATTATTTTTGGATATTCATCTCTGAGACTATAACTTGTGGTGTGTGTGTTTATTGTGGGGTCACAGTACAGAGTAGTTGATTATTTATTAAGATTGGGTGTTGTTAAGGGAAATGGAACTCGTGACAACCCGGATCCCCGACCCCGGATTTGGGGGTGTTACAGAAATGGTATCAGAGCCAAGCGTTATAAACCTCAGAGATGATGGGACGTTAAGATAATAAGTTCACTAAGATAATAAGAACTCTTGCCAAGTTCATAGTCGGACTACCTAACGTAGTACTGACAGTTAAAACCCTTATGGGAACCCTTATAAATGTAGCGATAGAAGCGTAGTTCGTTATCGTATAGAGTAGCGGGACTCCGAACCCTGAGGTTGAGGAGCAACAGCGCGATGATGTTTTATTACTAATTGGAGATCGGATTGTGGATCCGATAGAGTGTCCTAATGCAGGACCAGATGATGTTGATATTGAGGATGTAGCGGTTGAGGATGTTGTCCTAGATGGGATTGTTGCTGAGGAGGATCTCGTGGAGGATCCTAACAAGAATGAATAAAGGACCACTGATGAATTGATGACCATGGTTAGGGCAACTCCCAGAGGTAGGATTGGCCGGTCACTACCGGAGGTTCGTTCAAGTTTGTAAAGATAGTAGCCCCTTTAACGCGGCTTACTCGTAAGACTGAGAAGTTCGAATGGACAGAGAAATGCGAGAACAACTTTTAAGAACCGAAGCAAAGGTTGGTGACGTTCCCTATGTTGGCGTTGCCGGATGGAAAATGAGATTTTGTGAAGTGTAGTGACGCTTCGCATAAGGAATTAGGGTGCTTCTCATACAACACAGCAAGGTAATCGCGTACGCGTCAAGACAATTAAGGTAATATGAAATTCGATATCCCCGCCCATGAGCTTAGGCTCGTGGCAATAGTTTTATCCTAAAGATTGGAGGCACTACTTGTATGGAGAGAAGTGCGAGAATTACCTAAGTCATAAGTGCTCTAGTACATTTTCACGTAGAAAGAGCTCAACATATGCCAGAGGAGGCAGTTAGAGCTAATCAAGAATAATGATTGGGAGATTCTTTATCATTCGGGGAAAGCCAATGTGGTGGCTGATGCCCTTAGTAAAAAGGAGAGACACAAGATGATAATGTCTTTGGGAGAGTTTATAAGAGATTTTGGAAATAGTAGTGAAGGTAACCGGAGCCGGTACCGAAAAGCTGTTTGAGATTGCAATAGAGACCGAATTATTGGAAAAGAGCATACGGTGCCAGAGAAAGGTGATGAATGAAGGCAGAGAGCCAACAAATAAATATGAGATTAATACCGAGAAAGATGATAAGGGAATAATGAGGTATTCCTATAGAATTTGGGTTCCGAAAGTTCAAGAGCGTAAAGATGAGAACTTAGATGAGAGCCATAGTTTGAGGAATAAGATTTAGAGCAAACCCTGAACGTGATAGTCAGGGAGGTCGCCATCAAGATAGAAGGAACCCATGACATAATGGAGTGGAAAATGAGGATTTTAAATTAAAAGATGACCCCAATTATGGGGAGTAGGATGAAACATTTCATACTAAGGAAACAGAAAGTCGAGTAAGGAAAGGAGACCCGAGACGGTACTCCTATACGGCAATTCATGGACCTGTCTAGACAGAACTTAGACTATTATCCCCAACCACCACCTTGAGGAAACAATGCGATAGGAAATTCTTTCATGACCTTTAAGTCGCTAAGCTCTCAGAGTTCCAAGGAACAGGTTGACCCAGTCGAGGCAAGAGCCTGGCTAAAGGAAATAGAGGAATCATTTGAGATTCTGAATGATTGACGAATCACAAAAGACTGTTTTTGTCACTTACCCTCCTAAGAGAGAGACCACCCGCTGGTGAAAGGCCAAGGAAGGCACGGAGCAAGAGATTATAATAAACTGATTTAAGTTCAGTCAATTGTTTTCAGGAAAGTACTTCCCAAGGTTATGGAGATAGTGTAAAAGCCTTAGAGCCAGAACAAAGGCAGACGAGTATGATGAATTATGAAGCTAAGCTGTAAAAGTTGTTAAGATTCGTTCTGAAGACACGAATCCAGAATGACGGGATATTTGAAATCAATGCTTATGTTGTGTTGGTTCATGAAATAATGATAAGAGAAAGGAAAATAAAAAGGAATTGAAGTGGAAAGGAATATAAAGGCAACAGAGTTTGAGGAATGATAAGGGAGTTGGGTATGAGGAAACCCTAAAGACTCATATTAATAGAAATAGAAAAGTATATGATCGTCAGGATGAGGGTGATTCACCATGAGTTAAAGTTGACGGTTGAAGGCATAAGAGATGCATATATTTTATCCCCTGTAAGTTGGGAAGATTCGAGGAAACCTTGAGATAATTCGAAGGATAAATAATGAGACGCGGATAGACTGAGGAGACAAGAAAGTAAGAAATTAAGAAAATTGGGTGAAGGAAGTGACCTTCAAGAAGGTAAAGTGTAAGACCGGTGGCATGATACCCAGAAAGGGAGACGCCAGATATGAAAGATATCCCAACATTGAGATGACTGTTGAGATAAACAACAAAAGTAAATAAGGAATTATTAAGAAGAAGTTCACGTTGAACATGACCAATATCTTCCAGAACATCCATGTTATCATTACCAAATCAAGAAAGAAAAGTGGATGATCATTGTTAACTTTTGGAGGCCATATGGATTGACCTCAATTTGAATAAGGATGCTATTATAAAGTTAGGTATAGACTATCGAGGTGGGAATGATTGAATAAGACACCCTTATCAGGGATATATGACTTGATTTATCCATGGAAGGATGCAGGTACCTTTTAAAGGTGGAATTAAGGATAGAACATTGGTAACTTAAAATGAATCCTAGGGGAATGCATAAAGGTTGGAATTTCACCCTTAATAGGGACAGTATGAGTTTTGACAGTATGATTTGGAAAGGGTTAATGTAGCAACAACCTTTAAGAATCAGTGGAGAAATTTTTCAGAAGTATATAGACAATGGTTCTAGTAATAGTAAATGGTATTTTAATATGCCCTGTATCTAGGGAATACAGGAGGAACGATTGAAGGATAACCTTAGAGGTTTTACAAGGAGAAAGGTAATATTCAAAATTTTTAAGAATAGAAATGTTGATAAAGGAAATATGACGTAATTATAATGTTGCCAAGTGGGGCACGTGTTAAACCACGAGAAAGTATGGATCGAACCAGTAATGGTCGAAATTATTCAGGGCAATTAGGACTTAAGATAAAAGATGTTCTAATTATGATTGAGAGTCAGTCATGACAGTGATTAACCTCTAAAGACTGAGGCAATAACTTATGGAAAAATGGTGATTTTTTTTTTACTCATCAGATTTTAAGGAAAGCATTTTCACATAAGCTGTGATTGAAATAAGGTAGAAAATTTATTTGGAGATGGTTAAAGTGACATTGACTGTAAGGAAATTTTACTATCAGGAAAGGCCAAAGAGGTGGCCGACACTTTAAAGGTAAGAGGATAATTATAGGCGCTTGTGCCAAAAGAATACAGTGATGATGGTTAAAACTGTGAAGGTTGTATTATGGTTTGGAAGATTGACATTCCTTCTGATGACTGTGCAATACCCAGCCGTAATAGTAGTTGGTAAAGGTTTAATTCGTGTAATCGCCATGAGCGGGCTATCTATCTTAGAAGGTACTATCTTGAGAATGAGCCTGGACCATGTTTCAAAAGGACTAAACGAACCTTTGAGATCAGGAGTGTTCTTCATGAATCAGAAATGGTGATTATGTTACCTCCTTAGAAGGATTTGATACGACATGTATGGACTCCGTATGGTTAGCTATTAAGATTTCATGGAAAGTGAATGATGACAGTGGGTCAGTGGTGGACCATAGTAAGGCAGCAATGATTCTGCGAGTAACGAGCTGATTACAACCGTGAGAGTTGTATTGGAATGGATGTTGAGATTGAGTACCACTAAACGGGTCGTGGTAGTGTATAAGTTATCATTGATAGACTAATTAAGTAGAGTATCTACCTATTGAATATTTATTCCTTCTTATGAAAAGAGAGTCGTATTACTATATGAGGAAGGTTGTGGTGCAAGCATAGAACTCTAGTAACGGTGATGTCTAAAATGAGATCCCAGGTTCGATTTTCAAAATCGAGGGAGTTTCAAAGGTGATTGTGTATAAGCTCGAGGAAGAGCATGGGTCCATAGAATGATGGACGGAATAGAAATATTTAGGCATGGAAAATACGATGCTATAATACTTGATGCTGATATAAATACGTATATGTTTTGTTCTCCTATGACAAACCTCTATAGTTCAGAGGTAGGTTCCAAGCCAGATATTTTGTGGCAGTATATTTTTTTTATATATACAATTCTCTTCAGTTCGTTCTTTTCTCTTCTTTTCATTTCATGTAAGTTGAGAAGAACAACCCTTCCAGAAGGGGAGGTATTGCCGAATGACTGTCTATCTGTGTGATAGAAGCCTAGTAGGATACCAACTATTGTTTAATTGCTTGTCAAGTACTAAAGGCTGGCCACCTTCTGTACTAACTATACGAGATAACAAGTGTTCATGATCATAGTGATCTCTCAATAAATTCTTTTACTTCTATATGAAGGATTAAGCTTTCGAAAATAGAAACAGCTGAAAAAGGAGTAGTAAAGTTATGGTGGTATTCAGAATGGGAACACATTCGTAATACTAAGGTTGACGTGGTTATTAAAAGGTTATAGAACGCTAACGAGCAAAAGTATAACCAGTATAATATTAGGAACAGAAGGTAGTAGCGATTACGAACTCGAAAAGAATGGGTATTGAGAAGTAAAAGCTCTAATGCTAAACACTATAATGAGAGTCTGTGCAATAGACTTGAAAAAAAAATTTGGAATGATCACTTAACGCGGATTTAGTTATATCACGACAATAGATCATATGTCAGTATTGAGGTATCGCCTTATGAGATCCTTGAGGGAAGACAATGTCGATCTCCCTTATGTTAGGATGAAGTTGTAGAGTGCAAGATGCTCGGACCCGCAGTAGTCCAAAGGACCAAGGATATAATAGATCTAATCAGAGGACAGCTGGTAGTAGCCCAAGATGGACATAAGAAGTATGTTGATTTGACACAAAAGAACAAAGAATAGGAAGTAGGGGACCTAGTGTTGTTAAAGGTATCCCCTTGGAAACCCTTGGAAAGAATTGATGAGGTTCGGAAAGAAAGGAAAGCTAAGTCTACAATTTGTTGGACCCTTGGATATATTAAGACGTTTGGAAAATTGAAAAAATTTCCCAATTTTTGGGAAATTTTTGAAATCCTTATGAATAGTGTTTTTGCTGAATGAGAAAATTTTTCATGCCACACTATGTAGGGGTTCTGGTATGGATATTCTGAGATTTTATTAGTACTCTATATGGTATATAAGTGTATGTAAAGATCGTCAGAATCCAATTCCGAACACTTTGATTTTTCCCGGAAATCCACTAGATAAGGAAAGAATTGAGTATAAGGTAACAGGATAAAAAGGATTTAAATTAAAGGATTATAAGAGAGGATCATAAAAGGAATATAATATATTGAGAAAGGTTAAGGGAACCTAAGTAATAAGATCCCGGGTATGATCCCTCAAACGATAAACGAAAACGAAAGTTAAGCGAACCGTATAACAGATCAGCGATCATTAGGCAAACAATTAGGAAGTTAATCAAAGGGATTAGAGAGGATGATGTCACCCAACCAATGAGAAGAGGACAAGGAGGGAAAGATGACATGATAGCATGACATAAGCATGACATAGGAAGGAAGGAAATGTGGTGGAATATTAACCACACAAAATCAAGGTTAAATTGGTAATTAACCAAAAACAAATCAAATATTCAATCAACCAAGCCAAACAAATCATTTCTCATCAAAACAAACTTTTATTCTCTTCAACAAAAGCTTGCTCTCGGCTTTTTCATTTTCAAGAAGCAAGAAATTTCAAAACTCAAGATCAAGGCTTCCTAAATTGGTAAGATAATTCCCTAATCATCCTTATGCATAGTTATGGCTATATCATGAGTTTAAGCACCCCATTCATTCTCAACCTTCTTCAATAAATCAATGAAGAAGACAATGAATAGTGATTTCAAAGTTTTTAACTTGAATTTTTCTTATTTTCCTTTAAGATCCAAGCATCCCTAAGACTTCTCAAGGCTTCTTAAGGCTTCCTAGCTACTCCCACCACTTCAAGGAAGGTATATCATCTCCAAACCCTAGATTCCTTTGTATAATAAGATGATTTTGATTATTATGGTGATATAGTAGCTTAATGCTTGTGGTTTAGAGTTTGGGTTGGAGTGGTAGTGAAATGGAATGGTGAATCTTGTTGTTTTGGTTAAAAGAACTTAAGTATAGTTAAATTCAAGCTTAGGCATAAGTATAAATGTTAATATTGAATTGATTGGGGCTGTTATGATGTGATAAGGATGGAATTTGGTTGTATGAATGGGTTGAGATTGAATTGTGATGGTTTTTGAATGGTTTAAATTTGGGAAATCTCGTAAATATAGCCGTCGTAATGTCCGATTTACTTTAGACTGCTTTTGTTCATAATATTTGGACCCGAGAACTCCCTTCTAGATTATGGCCATTGCCATGTTTAGATAGTTCATGTTACGAGCTTCGTTTTGATATGTAGTTCGTTTGATTCCGATGTACGGTTTAGAAGAAATGACCGTTTCAACTAACGGCGTTTCGCGAATGAAACTTTTCCCCTCGCCTTACTTTGAAACAAAGGTTAAAGACCAAAAAGGGTTAATTAGTGTATAAAACAATTATGGTAAGAGTGTTAGGCAGTTGGTAAGACACTCGCGAAGGAATCGCCTTAAAAATCGTAATGGTTAAATTATTAAAAATGGTGGAGCCGAGGGTACTCGAGTGACTTAAGAGAATCAGTAAGCGCAAAACAAGCGTTAGAGTCTAAGTTAGTTAAAGTATAGATTTACAAGTGACTTTGGTTTAATTCCAACTTACTTGTTGTTTATAGGTTACCAGACTCGTCCCGAGCCTTTTATCACCCCCAGTCGCTCAGGCAAGTTTTCTACCTGTATAACTGTTGTTGTGATGTATATGTGTATATGCATGATCCTGCGATAATTGCATATTTGTTATTAGCAAATTCTTGCGATATATTGTAGCATGTGATATGGTATATATGCATGTCTGTTTCATATTCTTGATTTATATATCTGTTGGTTAAAATGCTTACAATTGCATAATACCTATGCTAGAGATAAGCGGTATTGAGTTTACCCTTAGTGGAGGGGATCAAAAGGTGAAAACATTTTCTAAAACCGGGAGTCGAGGATCCCGAGTAGATTTTATATATATATATATATTTATATATATATGGTTATAGTTTTCCAAACTATTAATCGAATAAGGTTTATTCGATAACTTTATTTTATTTATTGAATATTATTTCGAATATTCATCCGAGGACCTATGACTCCTTTATTTTATTATTGAATATTATTTCGAATATTCATTCGAGGGCTTATGACTCAGTTATATTATTAATGATTATTAATTGAATATTCATTTGAGGATGTATGACTCCTTTATTTATTTAATGAATATTATTTATAATATTCATTCGAGGTATTATGACTCCGCTTATTATTTAATAATATTCTTTATTTTATTAAAGAATAATGTTCGATAATCAAACTTATTTTCGATTATTCAAATAAAGATAGTATTTTTGTATAAGTATATCTTTGATTATTTAATTTTCATTCAAGTAAGAGTTTTAAAACTTCTACTTCAATTATTTTTATAAAGATTATTCTTTATGGAAATATTATTTAAATAATAATATTCAGATATTTTCTAATATATCGGGACTGATTTATTTTAATAAATCAGCAGTACTCCAAACATTCTTAAAAATGTTTTCGAGTCTTCAAAATGATTTTTAAAGTTAGAGTGGACCCCAAAACTCATTTTTTTATATTTAAGATCTTCCTTTCAAAGGGGTTTTAAATACTCGCTCAAAACCTGGGGGATCCAGCTTTGTGGTGCATTTTACATTCACAACGTGGTTGCTGTTTTGAGAAAACAAATGAATTGATTACTTACCCAACGTTCGGGAAGTAAGCCAATCTAATTGAGTCGGCATAAGCGACAGGCCGGGGTACGGTCTATCAAAGTGTAAGTGGCTGGGTGGCAGTCCATCAACGCGTAAGAGGCCGGGTGGCGGTCCAGCACAAGGTCCTTATGTGGCCAGGGTGATGACCGGTGGGGGATTCATCCATCTACTAGTAGAAAAGGTTACTTATTGGTATCTTTGCCTGATCAGCAAGATATCGGGTTTATGCCAAAATTCTTTTCCTTTCCAAAATTCATTGGATGTTACCAACTCTGTTCATACTTTACATAACAGAGGTTCCAGGAAATGTTTAAGAGATATATATGTGGATATATATCGGGACTAAATAAAGTATCTCGTAACTTTATTTCATTCAATAATATTTCAAAGATTGAATCTATTCAAGTCTTAACTTGTAGTCTCATCTATGGGATGACTTTTTTTTAAACCTATAATACTTTGAACAGGGGTAGTTCAAGTAGCCTTATAAATGATATAAGTGTAGTGAAGTATTTGGTAACTTCATCTTCCTTTAAGCTTATATCCAGTAAGTAATTATCTTACTTTTGATAAAGGTTTTCAATAAGTTATCTATTAGATACTTGCATTATTGATTACACTATATATTATCATGCGAGCTGTAAGGCTCACTCTTGCTTTATTTCTTCATCACACAACAACAGTTAGGAAGGATGGCCAGACTCAAGCAGACCCAGCGCAAGCGCGTGGGAAGCGTCCCGCGTCTTCCCGTTGATGTTGTAGCTGCTATAGCTGCAGAGGTAGATCTATTGTAGATCAGACCATCTACTTTTGAGAATCAATTATGTATAATTATAACTTGTGGCAGATAATGGCAATAAATTGTAAACTTATTAAATAATCATTTTGGGTTGTAATAACTTTTAAATTGTGGATTCAAAGACTTGTACTTATTTCAATTTCATCTCTGAGACTATAACGGGTTGTGGTGTGTGTTAGTGTGGGGTCACAGCATAAGGTTATTTATTATTAATTAAGTGAAGTGATATTGTGGAAAGAAAGACCGTGACGACCCGGATCCCCGACCCCGGATCTGGGGGTGTTACATTAGCGTTCTATAACCTTTTAATACACGCGTCAACCTTAGTATCACGAATGTGTTTCCATTTCGAATACCACCATACTCATACTACCCCTTTTTTTAACTACTTCTATCTTCGAAAGCTTGATCATCATATAGAAGTAAAAGAATATATTGAGAGATCACTATGATCATGAACACTTGTTCTATTGCATAGTTAGTACAGAAGGTGGCCAGCCTTTAGTACTTGACAAGCAATTAAACAACATGTGGTATCCTACTAGGCTTCTATCACACAGATAGATAGTCATTCGGCAATACCTCCCCTTCTGGAAGGGTTGTTCTTCTCAGCTTATACAAAATGAAAAGGAGAGAAAAGAATGAATTGAAGAGAATTGTATATATATAAAATATACTGCCACAAAATATCTGGCTTGGAATCTACCCCTGAACTATAGAGGTTGTCATAGGAGAACAAAACATATACGTATATATATCAACATCAAGTATTATAGCATCGCATTTCACGTGCCAAAATTTTTACTATTCCGTCCATCATTCCATGGATCCATGCTCTTGCTCGAGCTCATAAACGCTCACTTTTGAAACTCCCTCGACATCGAAACTCGAATAAGGGATTTCATTCTAGACATCATTATTACTAGAATTCTATGCTTGCACTGCAACCTTCCTCGTATAGTAATATGACTCTCTATTCATAAGAGGGAATAAATATATAATATGTAAATACTCCACTAGGTAGTCTATCAATGATAACTTATATATCAACACGACCCCATTAGGGATACTTAATCTCAACATCCATTACAATACAACTCTCACGGTTGTAATTGGCTCATTATTCAAAGAATCGTTGATGCATTACTATAGTCCACCACGGACCTACTATAGTCATTCATTTTCCATGAAATCTTCATATCTAACCATACAAAGTCCATACCTACCTTATCGAATTCTTCTAAGGAGTTAACATAATCACCATTCATAATTCATGAAGAACACTCCAGATCCTGGCGTACATTCATGACATGAAGCAGATAAAATTGCAGAAGAGTTTCAATCAAAGCAACGATAACAGGTTAATACCCATCTTAATCATATGCCTTCAATAGAAGACTTAACTCAAAGGTTCGTTTAGTCCTTCTTGAAACATGGTCCTGGCTTATCTCAAGATAGTACCTTCTAAGATAGATAGCCCACTCATGGAGATTACACGAATTTAACCTTTACCCAACTACTATTACGGTTGAGTATTGCACAATCATCAGAAGGAATGTCAATCTTCCGAACCATAATACAACCTTCCCGCTTCAACCATCATCACTGTATTCCTCTCGCACGAGCGCCTATAATTATCCTCTTACATTTAAAGTGTCAGCCACCTCTTTGGCCTTTCCTGATAGTAAAATTTCCTTACAATCAATGTCATTTTAACCACCTCCAACTAAATTTTCTACCTCATTTCAATCACTGCTTATGTGAAAATGCTTTTCTTAAATCCTGGTGAGAGAGAAAAAAAAATCACCATTTTTCTATAAGTCATTGCCTTAGTCTTTAGATGTGAACATTGTCACGACTGACTCTCAATCATACTTAGGACGTCTCTTATCTTGGGTCCTTCTTATTTTCACCAATCTCGACCTTCATTGGGTCGATCTATACTTTCTCATGGTTCAACACGTGCCCACCTGGCATTATTATAATTAGCTCATATTTTCTTTATCAAAATTTCTATTCTTGAGAACTTTGAATATTACCTTTTCCTTGTAAAACCTCTAAGGTCATCCTTAAATTCTTCATCCGTTACTCCCTAGGCTCAGGGCATATCAAGATACCATTTACTAATACTATAATCATTATCTATAGAGTTCTGAAAACTTTCTGCACTGATCTTTAAAGATTGTTGTTGCCTTAATCCTTCATTCCGTATTACCTAAACTCATAATATCCCTATTAAGGGTGAAATGCCAACCTTTATGCATTCCTCTATGGTTCATCTCAAGTTATCGAGGTTCCATCCTTAATTCCACCTTTTTAAAAAGGTACTTGCATCCGTCCATAGATAAATCAAGTCATGTATCCCCGATAAGGGTGTCTTATTCAATCATTTCCACCTCGATAGTCTATACCGAATTTCACAATAGCATCCTTATTCAAGTTAAGGTCAATCCATATGGCCTCCAAAAGATAAAAATGGTTATCCGCTTTTCTTTCCTGATTTGATAATGATCACATGGATGTTCTGGAAGATATTGGTCATGTTCAACATGAACTTCTTCTTAATAAATCCTTATTTACTTTTGTTGTTTATCTCAACAGTCATCTCAATATTGGGATATCTTTCATACCTGACATCTCCCTTTCTGGGTATCATGCCCATGGTCTTACACTTCACATTCTTGAAGGTCACTTCCTTCATCCAATTTTCCTAATTTCTTACTTTCTTGTCTCCTCAGTCCATCCGTGTTTCCTTATTAATCAATCGATCTATCTCAAATTTTCATCGAATACTGTCAACTTCTAGGGAATTAACTTTACGTATCGCTTACGCCTTCAAACCTTGAATTATCTCATGATCAGTCACCATCGCGCTGATGATGACACACTTCTCTATATTTATTTCAAGGGTTTCTTAGGGTTTCCCATACCTAACTCCCTTATCACTTCTCAACTCTATTTCCTTTATATTCCTGTATACTCCTTCCCTTTTCAGTCTTTATTTTCGTTTCCATTACAACCATTACATGAACCAACACAGCATAAGCATTAATTTCAAACATCCTGTCATTCTGGATTCGTGTCCTCAGAACGAATCTTGACAACTTTTACAACTTAGATTCATAATTCATCATACTCGTCCGCTTTTGTTCTGGCTCTAAAGCTTTTACACTACCTCCATAACCTTGGGAAATACTTTCCCAAAAACAATTGTCTGAACTTTAATCAGTTTATTATAACCTCTGGCTCTGTGCCTTTCCTGGCCTTTCACCAACGGGTGGCCCTCTCTCTTAGGGGGTAAGTGACAAAAACAGTCTTTTGTGCTTCATCAATCATTTAGAATCTTAAATGATTCCTATATTTCCTTTAGCCAGGCTCTTGCTATTATTCCCAGTGGACTAACAATGAGATTTACAGAAGGGGGGTTGAATGTAAATCTCAAAACTTTTTCAGGTTTTGAGCAGTTTCTAAGGCTAAGTGTTTGAGTGATCAAATATGTGTGAATTGCTTGAAGCTGATGCAGACAGATATATATATATATATTCAAACACAAATGTAATGAGCACAAAGAACTTAAAAACTTTCTGGTGGATTTGTTGTTCCACCAAAGATGTATTATTTCAGAAAATCTGTGATTCAAAGAATTAAATCACAGCTGCTTCCTAGTACAAACTAGATGATTTTCTCTTTTGATATTTCTAAACAGCTCAGGAAAATTCATATCTAATTACTAGCTGCTACTTGATTTATATATCACCAAGTTTACAAGTGAAGACAAACTGTAAAATACAATGAAAAGATTCTTCACATGTTTCTTCTTCATTTCTCTATCCAATGCAATCTAGGATAATCTGGTAAATCTTTGAATACTTCCTTGTTTGCATCAGAATGGAAAATGCTGCATTTTCTTGATTCCTCCTAGAGGCTTCCACATTCCAGTAGGTCTCTGTCAAACCCATGTGCCTCTGTCAGCTTGTGAATTGTCACTATCAACTGCTAATGAACTAAGCATCCGTTTGAAGCTTCATCCGTTGATGCCTTATCCGTTGAGGCTTTATCCAGTGAAGCTTTATCCGTTGATGCATTATCAGTTGAAGTCTTTATCCGTTGAAGCACTTATCCGTTGATGAATATTATCCGTTGAAGCATTAGAGACATCCGTTGAAGCTTTGTTTCTTATCCGTGAAGGTCTTCAATATCCGTTGACACTTCTTCACTTATACAAAATTACAAGGAATGAAATATTTACAATTAGCCCTCCTATTTGTACATCCATTAGTAGTCAATATGACTGATTATTTCCTAACAACATCTAAGAATTACAGCTTGAAACCAGAGAGTGAAATGTGCTACAATACTAAACTGATTGTTACGTACAGCTACTCCTTCAACGGATAGCCAAGATGGTCTTATCCGTTGAGGCTACAACACTAGATTTCTAACTTAAATGTTTGCTTAACTTATCATCAAACTAATATACATATTACTAACAATCTCCCCCTATTTATGTCTACTAGAACTGTAGGCATAAATTGGGTTTAGCTTGATGATAAACAAAACACTTAACAAATATATAAACTGTAATAAAGCAGAAATTCAAAAGTGCTACAAAAATGTATATGCTGAGATGGAATTGAAGAATTACATTGTTTCCAGGGTGCTCCTTTAGCCTGAGCAAATTACTTTCTTTTCCTTTGATCCCTGGTTTTCTTTCTAGCCTCCTGTCATTCTCCTCTATTTGAAGTTGAAGTTGTCTGTAGAATTCAGCTTCATCTTCTTCATTGATATCTAACTTAGATTGCATATCCTTGAGAGTTTCATTACTGGCAATCTTTAGCTGATCTTCAATTCTGAAAAATCTTCTGACTCCTTTGTTGTCTCTGAACTCCATCAACCAATGAGGTGATTTGTGAATTGTAATTCCTCTTTCTTGAATGAGTAAAGTTCTAGGCAAAGCATTGGGCTCCCTCCAAGTTTTCCTTATGTTGGCAATCTTGTTAAGAATCTCAGTCTTGGCAGTCCTGGTAAAGCCAGAATCCCTTTGTAGGCTGAGTAGACTCTGATCAAGGTAGAGTAGCCTTCATTCAGAATTCTGTGAAGAGGCCATGTTCTTTTCCCAGCTCCTTTGTATTTGAACACTAGTCTTTCTGGTAGCTGTCTGTAGGCAGCTATTCCCCTTACATCCTCCAGCTCATCCAGATAGAGTTCAATGTCTGAAAATTCTTTTAATTGTCATGACTTGTCCTGACCAAAGTGACACCAAACTCTCCTGGTGTTGATGGTTTTGCCCATGGCCTATTCAGGAAGATCAGGAACAGAACTTGGGCCTGCTACTCCCCCTAAGTTCATGCTCTCATTCAAAGAATTAGAGTCATCATCATTAGAATTTACTCCAAATTCTTCAGATGGCTCACCAGCTTGAGAAGGCAGCCTGTTGACAGCAGCTTTGTCTCTGAGAAGAGATTCTGAAGTGTGTACAATGTGTAGAGTCCTGTTCTGCCTCCACATTGCCCTGTGTAGCCAATAATTGATAGGCTGGAACAGGGTGGAGTAAAAGTGTCAGCATCCAAGGAAATGTTATCAATGACAGCTTTGTAATGTTGCTGAAATTGTCTTTCCTTTTCTGCATCATCCACTTTCATTAACTCACTAGCAATGGCTGGATCCACCCTTATAGCTTCTGTACCTGCCTTTCTCAATTTCTCTCTGTTCTTGCATCAGGGGCTCCCCCTGGTTCACACACACCCTCACACCTCACCCTCACCTTCTAAGGTGGCACTCCTCTCACTCACTTTTGCCATGCTGGAAGAAATAGCATGCATATGGTGACTCTCAGCCTCTCCTTTTGCCTGGGAGCAACCCAACCTCTCACTCAAAAGATCACTCCCTTCCCTCAAACCTAAAAGTGATTGTACAGTTGCCATGTCCTCTACAGTTGGAATTGTTCCTGTTAAGTGTGTAGAGACCATCAACGGATAGGGAATATCCGTGAAGTGGAAA